>NW_008354022.1:323083-325837 GCF_000622305.1 Nannospalax galili | reverse complement strand
GTTAAAAAGGGTGTTAAAAGTTTATTTGATTGGTTGGCTGAGGTATTTATCAAAAGATGGCCTACTGACAGAGAGCTGGAAATACCTGATATCCCTTGGCTTAGTGTTGATGAAGGGATTGTAAGACTCAGGCAAATTGGTATGCTCGAGTGGATTCGTAGTGCAACACCAAATCCTCCACAATGGGAGGGCCCAGAGGACATGCCTTTTACGATTTTATAAGATAGAAAGTACTGAGAGAGACAACAGAACGTTTGAAGAGCTTTGTTTTTCCTCTTTTCCTTATGCTGAATCTTACAGTTGGAGATGCTACTGCTCAATTGCACAAATTAAATGTAAATATAATAGGTGTAAGAGGACCTCGGAGTAGGGGTCAGGTGGCAGCAATGAATTACCAAAGACAAGGTGAGCATCCTTATCGTAATGGGTGGCAAAGGAAAAACAATACTTACAATGGCATGACTCGAATGGACCTGTGGTACTGGCTAATCAATCATGGTGTTTCCAGGGACCACATACATAAGAAGCCTACTAAGTTTTTATTTGATCTGTATAAGCAGAAAAGCTCTAGGACGAATGACAGGAAGTCAATATCAGAAAGTAGCAATAGAGAATCTCGCTCAGTCAACCAATTTCCAGACTTGAGACAGTTTACAGACCCAGAACCCCTTGAATGAAGGGAAGGCCAGGTGCCCTTGAGGAAGGACTTTGTCACAGTACCAAAGAGTTATGCTGTTCACCTCTCACCCATCCTGCCCCAGAGAGACCTGCAGCATTTTACTAGAGTAACTGTACATTGGGGGAAAGGAAATAATCAGATTTTCTGCAGCCTATTGGATATTGATTCTGAGTTGACACTGATTCTGGGAGATCCTAAAAAGCATTGTGGCCCTCCAGTTAAAGTAGGGGCTTATGGAGGTCAGGTGATAAATGGAGTTTTGGCTGAAGTCTGACTGACAGTGGGTCCAGTGTGTCCCTGAACTCATCCTCTGGTTATTTCCCCAGTACCAGAATGTATAATTGGGATAGATATAATTAGGAATTGGCAGAATACACATTAGTTCCCTGACCTGTGGAGTGAGGGCTATTATGATTGGAAAGGCCAAATGGAGACCACTGGAATTGCCTCTGCCAGGGAAAATAGTGAACCAAAAACAGTATCGCATCCCTGGAGGGATTGCAGAAATTAGTGCTACCATCAAGGATTTGAAAGATGCAGGGGTGGTGATTCCTACCACATCTCCCTTTAACTCTCCTATTTGGCCTGTGAAGAAGACAGATGGGTCATGGAGAATGACAGTTGACTTCGAAAACTTAATCAAGTAGTGACTCCAATTGCAGCTGCTGCACCAGATGTGGTTTCCTTACTCGAGCAGATTAATACATCTCCTGGTACCTCTTATGCAGCTATTGATTTGGCAAATGCTTTCTTCTTGATACCAGTTCATAAGGACCATCAGAAGCAATTTTCTTTCAGCTGGCAAGGACAACAATATACATTTACTGTCCTGCCTCAAGGGTATATTAACTCTCCAGCACTGTGCCATAACTTGGTTCGAAGGGATGTTGATTGCCTGACTCTTCCACAAAATATCACATTGGTCCACTATATTGATGATGTTATGCTGATTGGATCCAGTGAGCAGGAGGTAGCAGACAGTCTGGACTTGTTGGTTAAGCATATGCGCATGAGAGGATGGGAAATAAATCCAACCAAAATTCAAGGGCCTTCTACCTCAGTGAAATTTCTAGGAGTTCAGTGGTGTGGAGCATGCAGAGACATTCCTTCTAAGGTGAAGAATAAGTTGTTGCATTTGGCCCCTCCCTCCACCAAAAAAGAAGTACAATGCTTGGTGGGCCTGTTTGGATTCTGGAGGCAGCACATTCCTCATCGTGTGTTACTACGACCCATATATCAAGTGACTAGGAAGGCAGCTACCTTTGAGTGGGGCCTGGAACAGGAAAGAGGCCTTCAACAGGTCCAGGCTGCTGTACAAGCTGCTCTGCCCCTTGGCCTGTATGATCTAGCAGACCCAATGGTGCTTGAGATACCAGTGGCAGATAAAGATGCTCTTTGGAGTCTCTGGCAGGCCCCCATAGGGGAATCACAGCGGAGGCCATTGGGATTTTGGAGTAAGGCTTTGCCTTCATCTGAGGACAACTAGTCTCCCTTTGAGAGACAGTTCTTAGCCTGCTATTGGGCCTTAGTGGAAACAACATTAGACAATGGGCCACCAAGTCACCATGCGACCGGAGATGCCCATCATGAGCTGGGTGTTATCTGACCCCCCAAGCCATAAAGTAGGCTGTGTACAGCAACAATCCATTATCAAATGGAAGTTGTATACACGTGATCGGGCTAAAGCAGGTGCAGAGGGCACAAGCAAGTTACATAAAGAAGTTGCCCAAATGCCTATGGTTCCTACTCCTGTTACAATGCCTCCTGTTCTCAAGCATGCCGCTGCGGCTTCATGGGGTGTGCCCTATGATCAGTTGACTGAGGAAGAGAAGACTAGGGCTTGGTTTACAGATGGTTCTGCACGCTATGCAGGCACTACTCAGAAGTGGACAGCTACGGTATTACAGCCAATTTCTGGAACAACCCTGAAGGACACTGGGGAAGGAAAGTCTTCACAGTGGGCAGAACTTCAGGCAGTGCACATGGTCGTGTATTTTGCTTGGAAGGAGAAATGGCCAGAAGTGCGATTATATACTGATTCATGGGCTGTAGCCAATGGTTTGGCTGGATGGTCA
>NW_008354022.1:313872-321790 GCF_000622305.1 Nannospalax galili | reverse complement strand
GGATGAAAGTATGGGTCACTCCTCCAGGGAACGAGCCAAGACCTGCAGAGGTGCTTGCTGATGGTGGAGGAAATACAGAATGGGTAGTAGAGGAAGGTAGTTACAAATACCAACTTAGGCCATGTGACCAGTTGCAGAAATGTGGATTGTAATTGACATGAGTATTTTTGTCCTATTTGGTTAATAATAGGCTTGTGCATGTACACACATATGTTAAGCAGATACTTGGGTTATTCTTTTTTGAATGTGTAATCGAGATGTGTTAAGTGGTTAAGTGTTGTGAACCTATATGATTATATTGGGTTATGAGACACTAAAGGACTAAGCATTCCTCAAAGATCTTATCACCTACTCTAAGATATATAATGCATTTGTCATTGTATGACCAATGTTAGGTGAAATTATGACCTCAACATTGTTTTCATTTGAAAATTATGCATGACATAGAGAGATGCTATTGGGTGTCAAGTTGACAAGGGGTGGACTTGTGATGGCTAATCCTGGGTGTCAACTTGACTGGATCTGGGATTAACTGAAATGAGAGAGGTCTTCTTGATTGGATCATTTGAAGCTGGAAGACACACCCTAAATATGGGTGTTACCTTCTGATGGCAGCTCATTTAAAAGGCCAAGGCAGAGGAGAACGTCAGGCTTCTTGCTGCTTGTCTTCTCTCTCGCTGGTGAGTTCTTCTTGCTGCTGTAAACTGAAGACTAGCTGATCTTTTGGAATTTGTCAGACCTTCAGAGCCAGATTGGGACTACTGAGACATCCAGCCTTGTGGACTGAGCTACTACGGATTCTCAGCCTCTCCAGTGTGGTGCAGCCATTGTTGGACTACTTGGACTCTATCCTGTGAGCTAAGCTGATAAATCTCTATACATATATATTCATTTTACCGGTTCTGTTTCTTTGGAGAACCCTGACTAATACAGCAGCCATGTTGGGTGTACACACAGGATGTGAAGGGAGGTCTGAGCGTCTTTTGCTTGGTAGTGGAAATCTCTGTGTGATGTAGCATGAGTCAGATTTACCACCCCAGGCACCGGTGTCAGACCAAAGAAACCATTCCTAAGTGTAGCTTGGTGCACCCATGAAGAAGACTAGTGAACTCACCATACAAAATAGGCAGGAAAAGGGCATAGAGGATGGAAACAGAAGACTACACCGGGTGACTGCACCAACACGCACCTACAGGATGACTTTGGAAGATGGAAGGAGGATGGATGAATGGTCATTGACAGCCAGCTAGGGAAGCTGAGACCTGACCTTCCACATGAGATAGGTAGAGATTTGTTCTGATTTACATTGCTGTGATAAAATATTCTGATAAAAAATGACTCAGGGGAGGAAGCATTTATTTGGCTTACAATTCCAGGCCATTGGCCATCATTTCTGGGAAGTCAGGCAGGACTCAAACAGCTGGTCACATCACATCCACAGTCAAGAGCAGAGAGTGAATAAACACATGGCTCCTTGCTTGGTACTCAGCTAGCTCTAGCCATACTTATACATCCAGGACCCAGACCATGGAACGTGACACCCACAGTGGGCTAATCAAGACAGTCCCCCACAGACATGCCCACAGGCCAGTCTCATCCAGATAATCCCTCACTTGAGACTTCTTCTTGGGCAGGTAACTCTCTGTTATCAAGTTAACAGTTAAAACTCACGAGCATGAGGTTTCAGGGTTGTAAGGACAGAAGAATGCAGCCTGTCAGACCCCCAGAGACCCTGTGTTGCATTAACTTTTTCTGGGGAGATTTGAACAAACAACTCATCCTGGATAAAATTCTAAGGACAGAACAACGTAAGGACTCCACCAAGGTCCAACTTGGCCAACTGATGAGTTTATTGGGCTCACTTATAGGACATGACTGAGGGGTTACTTACCAGAGTGTTAGTGACCCCTCCAAAGTGTTATCACTTCTAAGTCCCACCCCATGATGGATGATGACCTCATGGAAGCTGCATCATGGAACTTTTCCCCCTTTCAGTTAGCCATCTACTTCCTGTATAGTCTAGTGTCTCCCAAGATCCCTTCTAGCTTGTGTGTGTGGGGAGAGAGTAATAGCTGGACTTCCAGGTGAGGGTCCTATGACCCTCCCTTCTTCCTCCTATGAGGTTTTGCCTCCATTACTGTTACCATAGACCTAGTTATCTCTGCTTATCTAGAGATGCATTGTTTGGCTTAAGTAGTTGATGTGGGTACCAGGTTGGTTATCTCTACTCCAGAATAAAGATGTGATGATCAGATGATGCTGAGGAAAAGCCAGGATCTGGATGGGTCAGGATTTTCTGATGGCTGGAGCTGGGTATAAACAGAAAGATTATAGTCCTTATTTATCCACATTTCCTGTTGTTTTAGTTTCCTTTTTGTTTCTGTGAGTAAAAACACTTTCACCAAAAGCAACTTGGGGAGGATAAAAAAGTTTATTGCAGCTAACAGCTCTCAGGTCAAAGTCCATCATCTATCATTGGGGAAAGTCGGGACAGGAACTTAAGTAGGTGTTTGAAGCAGAAACCATGGAGGATGCTCCTTCCTTGTCAGCTAGCTTTCTTATACAGCCCAGGACCCCCTGCCTAGGGAACGAGCTGCCCATAGTACATAGGCCCTCTTGCAACAATTAACAATCAAGATAATCCCCCACAGACATACCCACAGGTCAGTCTCATCTGAGCAAACCCTCAATGGAGGCTTTCCTCTCAGATAACTCTAGGCTTTGTCAAGTTAACGACTAAAGCTATCCAGAACACCTGATTTCAGCTTTGCATAGCTAGAGCCTGCCCTTTCCTCCCTGGAAGAATCAGAGATTTTCATCTCTGGGGGAACTCTGGGATGTAGCTTATAGAATAGCCTTGGTCAGAAGATACTAAATGGGAAGACTTGTCAGCTTCATGATCCCTCCCAAGTTCTCAAAACTCTGAATGCAGAAGTTAAGAAACTAAGTAGAAAAAACTAACCAGCTGTAATAAGAAACCAGTAAGTGTGGCAGTGGGGAAGACAGGTTTGCTCACTTCACTTACTAATAACATAGTGCACCTCTTGTAAAACTCCATCCTTCTACAAAGCTTCCTTACTCTTTTTTTGTTTGGTTTGGTTTGTGGTGTGTGTGTGTGTGTGTGTGTGTGTGTGTGTATGTGTGTGTGTGTGCATGTGGGTGGAGGCCACAAATTAATCTCTGCTGTTGTTTCTCTGGGGTTATCCACCTTTTTTTGGACATCAAGTTCTCTTTTGGGAGCTGTTGCTCACCAGCTAGGCTAGGCTGGCTAGCCAGCCAGCCCCTGCAAGGTATCCTTCTGTCTCTGTTTCCCTAGTGTTGGGATTGCAAGTATTCTCTACTGTGGGTCTCTCTTCCCTTGTGGGTCATTGGCCACTGATCCATGAGGACAAAGGGAGCAGAGGTGGTGAGCAGGGTCAGGACTGCCGTGAGTATGACTGAAAAAACCTTCCAGGAATCAGCTTCAGTGAGACAGGGGGGTCAGGGGGAAAATATAGGGTGAAGATGGCAGCCAAAGCTTTACCTGATAGGTGTTCATAGTATGCTTTATTTGAATGTGGCAGGAAGACCCTGTCATGTAGAGAGGGGAGGTGGGCTTGCCTGGCTGTAGTGCAATGCCTAATTATCATACGGGAAAACCAGGGGCAGCTTATCCGGACATGGTGGACTGTGACCTTCACAGCAGGGTCTTCCAACACTCTACCACACCTGGATTTCTACCAGTGTTGTTAGGGTCAAACTCAGTGCAAAACAAGCACCTTACTGACAGCCATCTCCCAGCACATGCTGCCTTACTGATAAATAAGAGATATAGGATCTCTAGACAATGCAGTGGAGAGCTTCCAACACTCTACCACACCTGGATTTCTACCAGTGTTGTTAGGGTCAAACAGTGCAAAACAAGCACCTTACTGACAGCCATCTCCCAGCACATGCTGCAGTGGAGAGCTATCTATCTATCTATCTATTCTATCTATCTATCTATCTATCTATCTATCTATCTATCTTTCTATCATCATCTATCATCTATCATCATCTATCATCTGTCTCTATCATCTATCTATCAATCATCCATCCATCATCCATCTATCTATCTATCTATCTATCTATCTATCTATCTATCTATCTATCTATCTATGTATCTATCTGTCTATCTATCTATCTATGTATATATCTTTGTATCTATCTACCATCTCTCTATCATCTATATCATCAGTCATCCATTTATGTATCATGTAGGCATCTGACATCGATCTAACTTTCTATTTATCACCTCTATGACCTATCTTCCATCCATCCATCCATCCATTCATCCAACCATTTGTCTATGTATCTATTAATGTACCTAATCACTATCTATCATCTATCTATCTATCTATCTATCTATCATCTATCTATCTATCATCTATCTATCATCTATCTATCTATCTATCTCTATCTATCTATCATCTATCTATCAATCATCAATCAATCTATCTATCTATCATCTATCTATCATCTATCTCTCATCTATCTGTCATCTATCATCTATCTATCTATCATTCTATCTATCTATCATCTATCAATCATAATCTATCCATCCATCCATCATTAACTGCTGTAAAAAATGACATTTGGAAAAAGCAGAGTCTCTATACTTTAAAAAATAATTGATTTACAGAGATTACAAAATGTTTTGTTTACAAAATGAAAACAAAAAACTCTGTTATAGAAATTTAAGTCTATGAAGGGTTGGAAAATAGCATTAAGGAATTATTTTGGAAAAGCGGTGAACAAGGGAGATTAAAAAAAATTAGAGAGGAAAGATTTTTTTTTTTAAAAAAAGATTTGTCTATGTATATCAACCCCCAAGTCCAAGGCTCAGGGAACCTTGTGGAAGAGTGGGTAGAAAGACTGTAAGAGCTGGAGGATGGGAAGGAGAGCTGTGACATGCTGTCTTCTGGACAAGACATGGCTGCTGTCTCACAGCAGCCCAGGTATCTGTACAAGACCTACACAAGATCAAGCCAACAAGCTCAATCAGCATTTTGCAGTAGGCAGTACTAATCGGACTTAAAGGTTAACAAAAGACATGAGGGGGAGGGGGAGTGTTGGAGGTGCTAACTGAGTGGAAGGGGGGAGTTGGGAGTGGATAGGACCAAGATCCATTGTCTATATGCATGAAATTGTCAAAGAAAAAATGTATCCTAAAATATACAAATAATTATATAAAGTAAAAAGAATTTGATCTGTCAAAAAGGTTCAGTGTCCACTTAAAAAAAAAAACTATGAGAAAGAAGAGAATCAGAAAATCATTGAATCAAATGATACAAGAGCATTTCTCAGAAGTCTAGGATGTATGCTTTCAGAGTAGCAAATCCTGTACATTTACATCATCATTTACAGCAAAAAAAAAGCTAAGTGACTGGAGAGATAGCTCAGCGGTTAAGAGCACTGACTGCTCTTGCAAAGGACCCATGTTTGATTCCCAGCACCGACATGGCATCTATGAACCATCCCTAACTCCAATTCCAGGGTAATCAGAAGCCTTCTTTTGACCTCCAAGGCATTTCATGACGTGGGTGCACTCACATACACGCAGGCAATACACTCATACACATTAAAAAAGAAAAAAGAAAAGAAAAAGCTAAATCTACAGCAAGGTATCTGGAAATTTTCAAAATAGCATGGATGGATGAAAATATCTCAAAGAATTGAGATAGAGAACAGGGCAAACCCAGTGGACACTGGGCTTACCAGAAGCAGCATTCAAGATCATAGGTGTGACGGCAGTTCACCTGTACTCCCAGCACTAGGGAGGCTGAAGTAAAAGGGTCAGGAGCTCAGGGTCAGCTTAGCTTTATAGTGGGACCTTCTGTGTCCTAGAGACGTGATTCCTCCACAGGGCGGGACCTGACGTGGGTTCCCTCACATACACGCAGGCAATACACTTATTCACATTAAAAAAGAAAAAAGAAAAAAAAAGCTAAATCTACAGCAAGGTATCTGGAAATTTTCAAAATAGCATGGATGGATAAAAATATCTCAAAGAATTGAGATAGAGAACAGGGCAAACCCAGTGGACACTGGGCTTATCAGAAGCAGCATTCAAGACCATAGGTGTGACGGCAGTTCACCTGTACTCCCCGCACTAGGGAGGCTGAAGTAAAAGGGTCAGGAGCTCAGAGTCAGCTTAGCTTTATAGTGGGACCTTCTGTGTCCTAGAGACGTGATTCCTCCAAAGGGCGGGACCTGCAGTGGAGAAGGGACTGCGGAGGGGCTCCCGGAGCCATCTTGGGACACAAGGCACGAGCCACCAGGAACAGGAGGCCACTGGCATGGAGAAAAAGATGGCCTTGGCATCTCACCCACATATGAGAGGGGACATTTACTGACCTGGAGCATGACTGAGGGCCCAAGATGCATGGGCAAAAGTTAACAGAGACTGTGGGCAGGCACAGAAGGGATCTGGAACAGTGGCAACCCACCCATGCACAGCTGGGTGCTGGGTGCCGGGTGTTAGTCTCTGTATGTTTCTCCACCCTCCCCAAGATATAAACTATAATAAATTCACATAAAAATATATGGTTTGTCTGATAGCACAAGAGACCCCGAGAGAACTCTGGAGACACCCTCTCTCAAAGATTTAAACCAGGGCCAGGAGATGGCAGAGTGGGTGAAGGTGACCTGAGTTCAATTTCCAGAACTCACACTGTGGAAAAAGAGAACTGGCATCTACAAGTTTTCATCTGACCTCCACACATGCTCTGTCACACACACACACACACACACACACACACACAATAAATCAAAATTTTAAATGTCATTTAAAAGTAAAATCAGGACTGGGGAGATGGCTCAGTCATTAAATATGAAGGCCTGTGTCTAGATCCCCAGCACACTTGTAAAAGCTAGATAAGGTGGTACAACATCTTATCTGTCTGTCTTTCCATTTGCTTTTAGTGATGGGGCGGGGATAGAGACAGGTGGGCCTCCGGATTTAGCCAGTCTAGACAAATTCTAGATTCAGTGAGAGAATCTGTTTCAAAAAAAATGAGATGGAGCCTGGTGTGGTGGCATGCACCTTAATCCTAGCACTCAGGAGGCAAAGGCAGATACCTGTGAGATCAAGGACAGCCTGGTCTACATAGTGAGTCAGGCCAGCTGGGGCTACAGGGAGACCCTACCTCAACCCCCTAAAAAATAAATAAAATAATATACATATAAAACTAAAACCAAAAGAACAACAAGAAATAGTACTACAATCATTGTTATTCATCAAAATAGAGAGTACAGGGCTATGCTATGTTTTGTTTTAATAAAACAAAATTTCAATTAAACCATAATTCACATCCACAAAATTTCAATTAAACCATAACAGAAATGCAATGTAATATAAATATAATATGTGGCCTGGCAAGATGGTTCAGGGGGTAAAGAGGCTTGCTGTCAAGCCAAGTGACTTGAGTTCAGTACTTAGAACACACATGGTGGAAGGAGAGAACCAGTTCCTTCAAGCTGTCCAATTGTTGCAGAGCCTGATACAATATTCAAAGCAAGTAAAGATTTTAATCCTTGTTTTCTCCCTCTTCATGTGTTTAAACCAACTTGTCAGCAGGATGCTTGCTGACTGGCTTTGTGGTTGGAATGCTGGTGATCACCCAGTGCTAGTCTATGGGTTTGTCCCCCTTTTTCATAGATGCTTCCTCTTTCTAGTTTCCTCAGAGGGAGGCTTCCTCAATGACTTTCAGATGTGAATTCTTGGCATTTTTTTCTTTTCTAAATTTTTAAAAAATATTTTATTTTTATGTATATAAATGCATTTATTTTATTTTTGTAAGTGCACCCATGTCTCACAATGCCCAAGGAGGTCAGAAGAGGGTGACAGATCCTCTGAAACTGGAGTTATGGACAGTTGTTAGCTGCCATGTGGGTGCTG
>NW_008354022.1:229077-313170 GCF_000622305.1 Nannospalax galili | reverse complement strand
TGCTGCCAGTCTCGCAGTGTTCTGCAAGACAGGGATTATCAGAGCTACTGTTTTCAGTGCCCCTCCCTTTAGCAGAGAATGCAGCCTGAACTTAAAGGTTTTAGGCTCATCTCACCCTAGGGCCTGGCATCCTGGTTTCCTACATTTCCTCCCCTTTTTTTAAAAAAAATAAGAAGGACATGGTCATAGAGGCCACAGTATTGTTAATTGAAACTATAATTACAGTGCATCACTATTGGTGCTCCCACAAGAAGTATACCAATCAATATTGGGGCCAAGAACTGAGCAAGCCATTGGAGCCACTTTGGCCAAGGTATAGAAAATTCAGACATCTTATTGATTTCCTTTTGTAAATCATTAATCTGTTGGTCTATAGTATGTGAAAAATCAGACAAATTAAAACAACACATTCCTAGAAATTGTTCACATCCCATGTGATTTTTTTTAACAGTAGATAGTCTAAGTAGCTCTATTTTGCAGCACAGCAGTTCTTACTTCTCCCATTTCCTCATTAATTTCTCCTAGTATTTTTGCAGTTATATTTGTTATTTTACTAGTTATACAAGCAAGTTTAGATATTTCTTTTTGAATTACCATTATGATGCCAGGTATAGGAAGTAAAAAGGCAGTACTAACAGCTACAGCTTTTGGGTGAAGTAGCTTGAGAGAATCAGCACAATTTTCAGATAAAGATCTACGCATTCTTTTTATAGTAGGGATTATTAGCAAAGGCAGTATAAGTCCTGTGGCACATAATCCTTGATATCCATAAGGTAATGCTGCATAGGTTTCATTGTTGTAAAAGAAAGTCCATCCTACAGGCAATTGTTTCCCTTGCTTTAAGGTGTAATTAGAGGTGGTATTGCAATGCAAGGGAATAAACTTACAATGAAAACATAAACAATTATTAACAATAATGTGGCATACAGGTAAGTGTTTGATTATCTATTTAACTCATTGTGTCTGACTTTCTATATTGCCCTTAGTTATCTGTTTATAAAGATTCATCTGTACCCCCATTCCTATTAGATGTTTCTTTAACAATCCTGATACAGAAGGGTATCCTTGTATATAGAAACTCTGTTTATTATAACCCTTTTGTGTAAGACGAACCCATAAATTCCTGTCCAAAACATTAGACATGGACAGGCTGGTTTGTTGCAAAGATGTGGTTGATCTAACTACTTTGATATCTTTAAAAGGTCTATTTTGCTTTTTTACACAGCTATAACTTCCAATATTTTCTAGGGTAAGTGCCTCTATAAAAATGCTGAAATCATGTTGAGTTTTTAGGCTCTGGTCAGTAGCACTTTTCCAACTTAAAAATCCTCCATCCATTTGGCTGTATGTCCCCTGTCCATCCTTTTCCCATATGATGGGTCTAGGTGGCCATGCACAGTTTTGTGTAATACATTCCAGTACTAATCCTGATCCTATAATAGGTACACCATGACACATGTTTCAGCTTTTATGCTATTCACAGTCAGTATAGTTAGAACACAAACAAGAAGAACTACAGGTTTAGATATATCGTGGCCTTGGTGCCATCTCAACTCTTGGGTGTCATTCATTAGGTTCTTAATCATTCCCCAGGCCATAGGAGGCTGTGTCTTCTTCTGCCAGGGTCTCCTTTGCCACTTTCCCAGGGTCAGTGCAGCCATGCTGTGGAAGGCTTGGTTGAGCAGTCTGATGTATCTGTGCTGTGCCCATGGGGGAAGGGGGAGTGAGTATTCATTTTCTGTAAAGACACAAGCATACCCTCATCCCATTGTTAGTAAAGGAGCTGGAGTTTTACTCCAGAGTCCTGACTCAGGGTCCCTCCAAAGCACCTGTGGCAAGAGCTGTGGGACAGTTTGTTCCTGCCAGTGCTTGGCCATTGGAGAAATTCCTTGATCATTTAGTGTAAAAAATTTAAAGTTAGTAGAGACCTGTATAATAGGAAATGAGGATTCCATACTGATATCCCAGGTATAGGTTATTCCCCCATTTTTATTTTGTTTATTTGATCTTTGAGACGTGTGCGTTGTCTTTCTATTATTTCTTGTCCTGTGGGGTTGTAAGGAATGCCAGTGGTATGTGAAATAGGAATTGTTTCAGATTCAACCTAGGCTCATCAAACAAAAGTGTTTTTCAGACTGTCCCATTTGGTTCCAGGAGGCAAAAACCTAGTTCTTGAATTAAATTATTTTGTTATGGGTAAGGGAAAACAAGAAAAGCAACATTTTTTATATTATTGAGAAACATTAAAGGACATTCTCTAGTAGTTATAGGTAACTTTAACACTTGTCTTCATCCATTTAACTCCAGACTGTGATTAGATGTGTAGCACAAGTCAGAGAAGTAGACTAAAAAAAAATTTCTTTGGCTGTAACAGTAATTATTATAACAACAACCATCACTTTGTACTTCTATAAACTTACTCACTCCTTTAACAAACTTGCTTAAACATTATTATTCCTTCCATTTTGGAAATATCCAGCCATTCTAATCTTACTAACTTTAACATTCCAACCCTTTATTTTTTCTTAGACTTTTCTATTCTTTCTTTCATTGTATTTATAAACAAACCCATTCTTCATTGTGAGAGCCCATCAAACAATCAGCATTTAGTCCCTTATACCTATAGATAAACAATCATTTTAAACATATCAGTACAGTATAAGCTTGGTAAATGCATAGACCCTGATGTATCTGTTTATTGGCTATAATTGGTGGTAAAATGGTTAACATTTTTCTTGGAGTGGAAATAATTATCACTTAAAATTAGTATACTTTTAAGCAATAATACCCATAATATAGAATAAAAATTAAGGTAAGGATTAAGGAGAAATTATTTTGACCTAGAAAAAGTATTTTTAGGTTAATTTAACAACTGGTTAATTTAACAACTTTAGTTTGCATGAGGCTTCACTTTTAAGTCAAATTGATATCAAGTACATTATTTTAGGGAATATAGGCTTATATAGACCGTGTACAGACAAAATGGACACTTCTAGAACTTTTGAGAATAAACCAGAACCAAAAGGATACTTAGCAAATAGGATTTTTACATAACTAGAGACTAGAGACACTGTTTAATAGATTTCAAAATTGATTAGGGTACCCAAGTTAAAAGGTCTTTGAATGTAAATTTGTACCAGTATATTTTAATTAGGCATGTCAAAAATAAAACCAATAATTTTGTGCACTATAAAAAGAATGAAAAAGGAAAAATTTGAAGTGGTCACATTTTAAAATTGTCTTGACACATGATATATGAGGACAATTATAATAGACACATATGACGTAATTACATGAGATGTCAACACATAGAAACATCATAGAAACATAGAAAACACTTGACATAATTTTAAACAATATTAAAAGTTATCAGACATCTATGACACAATTACATGAAAACTAGGTGCACCAAAAACACACTACTTAATAAGTTTGATTATGATGAAATTTGTAAGAGCTACTAAAGAGCATAATGAGAAGCTCAACCAAGTAGATGAAAGATCTATACACTGAAAACTATAAAATACTGAAGAAAGACATTGAAGATTGAAAAAAAATGAATATTTTCCATACCTCTGAAAGTAACAACAGATTCAATGCAAACCCTGCAAAATTTCAATGAGACTTTTCCACTGAAATAGAAGCAATCATGATAAAATTCACACAGAACCACAATCAACTCCAAATAGCCAAAGAAATTTCATGTAAAACCCATACACACACACACATATATATATGCAACAAACAGCTGAATGAAATAAAAGTAACAGGAATAGAATTGGAAGGGACAGGAAAAACTAGTGAAGTTCAGGTGTAAGGAATCAAACCTAGGTCCTTTGGAAGAGCAGGCTATGCTCTTAGCCATTAAGCCATTTCTCCAGCTGGAATCAGAGAGAAAAAATCTCCAGATGACCATAGAGCTCATAAAAGAGTCACAGTAGGGAAGGTAAATAGCTTTTGTTTTTGTCCAAACTTGTTTTTTGGCTTTTGGAAGGAGGGTTAGATTGGCTCGCCTGTGCTTAAACAGTTTGTAACTGTGTGTTAGCAAAGGCAGAGGATTTTTCTAAAAGAGTAGAACAAAAGCTGTAGGGGGTGCAGGCAGTTGTGAGGCTGCAGCCCCCAGGGCAGCTCTATTTGTAGGGTGGTAGGGTACGATTGACTAAGATAACATATCCCAAATAAGTATAAGGCACATGTTTTTGAATCTTTTCTGAGGCCATATAAAGTCCATATTTTGTTAAAACAGTTGTTAATTTAGTAAGTATAACTTCTGAAAGTTGAATAGAAGGGTGACTAAGGAGAATATCATCCATATAATGAACAATAAGAACAGCAGGGAATTCCTTAAATATTGGACTAATTATGTTACACACATAAAATCGTCATATAGTAGGACTGTTTTTCATTCCCTATGGTAGGACTTTCCATTGATACCTCTGCATGGGAACAGAGTGATTGTTGACAGGGATAGTGAAAGCAAAATGCTCTCTATCCTCAGGATGCAAAAGAATAGAAAAGAAATAATGTTTTATATCAATTATTGTAATAGCATGCCCTGCAGGCACAGCTGCAAGAGAGGGAAGGCCAGGCTGCAGTGCTCCCGTTTTTTTTCATAGTGGCATTAACTTTTCTTAAGTCTTGTAAAAATCTCCATTTTCCATGAGTCCTTTTTTGAATCACAAATATAGGTGTGTTCCAGGTACTGTTAGAGGGCTCTAAATGCCCTTTATCTAATTGTTCTTCTATGGGACCCTGTAAATGAGGCAATTTATTACTAGAAACAGGCCATGGCAGACGATGACAAGACTGGAGTGAGGAAATAGTCCCTCTTACCCCCAAGAAGGGGGCCTTTTTTTGTGGGCCAGTGTGATGGCCAGTCATCATGTCGAATAACTGATTGATCAGCCCCTGTATCTAACAGACCCTTTATAGCAATTCCCTGTACTATTAGGGTCATTGTAGGATTAAGATCAGATGTTACATGGCGAGTCAACAATGCCCAGGGGGGGTTATTCCCACTGAGGCTGTTGACCCTCTTGGTTGCAGGGCTGAGGGCTGCCCCATCTCTCATTTAAAGTTTTGCTATTTTTGTTGAAGTTAAGACAGCAATCTCTAGCCCAATGGAAATCTTTTTGACATTCAGGGTATTTTTTATTTGGTTTGGGTCTTAAGCCTGACAGTGGGGGATGAGGCATAGGCTTGCGATGTATGAAAGGGCATTATCTCACAAAGTGATCCATTTTTCCACATTTAAAACATGGATCTTTCATTTGGGTAGCGAAAGCTTCTGCTAATGCTGTTGCCTTCATGCTAGCCTGTGCTGAAACCATGCCAATGTCCTGAGTAGCTGTTACCCAGAAAGACAAATCTTGATGTTTTACTGGAGCAATTGCTGCTTTATATTCTTGATTTGAGCCATCATAAGCAAGTTGTTTTATTAAAATCTGTGCGGCTTCTACATGAGGGTCCTTAGCCTCTACTGTTAGCCAGATCCTAGTTAAGAAATCAGCCCATTGCTCCTGTGGCTTTTTTCTGATATCAGTTAAGCTAGCTCAGGCCATTTCACCATTGGGTATAGATCCACAAGCTCTTAAGGCACAGAGGTGCACCTGATCAAAATATTCAGCTGGTAAAACCTTTTGTGCCTCAGCATCAGCATATTGACCTTTGCCCTTAAGCATGTCAGCTGTCACATCAACATTAGCTTAAGCATTTCTTGCTGCCTGCTCAGTATATTTATCATAGCATTTAGACTTAAAAAGGAGCCACTGTCCCCAGGAAAGAGCAGCCTGGGTGAGGTGTTTAAAGTCCTAAACAGTGACTAAATTACAGCCAAGCTGATCAAAGATTGCCATAAAAGGACTGTGCATACCCTTTTCCATCACCTTCAGCATTTCAAAGCCAAAAGGACTATGCATTCTGAGTTTAGGGTTGTCAGCTGCTGCAGGGCCAGCCAGAATGTGAACTGGAAAGAACTGAGGGGAAGAATGTGACAAGGGAGCCAAAAGTTCTCTAGAGAAAGCGTCTCATGCAAGCAAATTTTGAAACATGGGAAGGAGAGATTCGGGGTCAGAAACAGAGGGTGAGGTATAAGAAACATATGCCATGGGGGATGCCGAGGGAGGAGAAAGAGAGGTGGGGAGAGATCCCAAAGTCGGGGGGCGACTCCCCCTTTCTAAGAGAATTAGAGGTGGTGGTTGCAGGAGGAAGCACAGAGGCAAAAGGGAGCACCGGAGGCTGAGCAGCAGCAGGAGAGGGCAACTCTTAAGAGGGAGGTACCCCTTCTTTAGCATGATCAGAGGAAGGCAGCCAACCAGCGGGCACTCCTCCTTTGTGACAGCAGCACTGTCCATCTTTTCTTACGTTTTCCCATGTTTCTAAACTACTGGTTCCTTCTTTCAGGAACAGGGGATTGAAATCCGATATTCTATCTAAAAAGGCCTTAATTTGAGCTTCCATACACTTAATAGCTCTTGGTTTCTGCATGCATTTAGAATACATGATTACTCCTTACCTATACTGTGATAAGGAGATCCGATCGGTCAAAATGCGGGGGGGCGGGGTTGCACCATCCTCAATGAAGGAAGTCTGAGAGTGTCCCTGTTTGGGTGCCAGTTATCGGGTGACCCATGTGTGCCTTGCTCGGGAGCGCCTCGCTCTTGTGAAGGATGGCAATACCGACTGGCAACAGAGTCTTGGACCCTGGGACTTGTGTCTTTTCAACAAGCCATTTATTTCAAAATTCAGATAGTTTTTATACATCTCAAGGAACTGGCAGTCATGTGTGATATGGCAGTCACATACAAAGATTTAAGGTACAAAGAAGCAGGACATATAGTCTGTTAGTTGGTGCCAGAAGGATGCTTATACTTTTACTCAAGGTTATCAATGCCCATCTGGTAATTTATTGGCCACAATGTTTTCTTTCTTAGAGTTAAAAGCATGGTAAACTTTCAGCTTTTAGCTCAAAAGTCAACCTTTAGCCTGGCTTAATCTCCTAGCTAAGGATAGTTGAGTTATTTGTTCAGGACAAGATGAGCTAAGGGTTGTTGACCAAGACGCTTTCCCACAGAGCAGGGAGCCTGCACTTTTATGACCGGGCTGCTTCCTGCCAGTCTCACAGTGTTCTTCAAGACAGGGATGGTCAGGGCTACTGTTTTCAGCACCCCTCCCTTTAGCAGAGAATGCAGCCTGGACTTAAAGGTTTTAGGCTCATCTCACCCTAGGGCCTGGCATCCTGGTCTTCTATACTTAATGGCTGGGCCATCTCTCCAGCCCCTTCTAAATTTATAATACTTTGCCTGGTTTTAAGACTTTACTGATAACCAGTCAATCTGTAAGTTTCCTTGTTACTGTAACCCAGTGCCTAAAATATAAAAGATATGTGCCACTTCCTTTGGGGTCTAGATTTCTGAGGCTTGAGCACGCTGGACCAGGCTGTACCATAAATAAAATACCTGCTTCCTGTACACTCCTGGTGTCCTGCCTGGTCTTTCCCAGTACACTCTGACCTCCACATGTGTGCTGCTTTGTGTTTGCATGCCACACAACACACACACACACACACACATGCACACACACTTTTTAAATGCAATAAAAATTAAACGTACATGTGATATGCAAGAAAATTAAATGCAGTGTAGGTGGAGTGAAAACACTATGGAACAACAAGATCCCATTTTGCCTTTTTAGATCTTTGTAGTAGCTCTTGATGGGATAAATCTGAAAATGGAATTTGAGATGAATTGAAGAATTGCCCACAGGCCATACAGGATAAACAAAGTCACCTTTGTTAAGTTCTGAGTGCCTTGGAAAATGTGACCAGATTAACATTTGTTAACTACAAATTAGTCCTCCCATCAAAGGATAGTGAGGGGCTGGTCTTTGGTCTGGCTTCTCTGAAATTTGAGCCCTTGGGATAAGGGTCATTGAGGGGAGGCCACTGCCTAGGGCTGGAACTTTCTCATCCAGGAAAAGCTTCCCCCAGGGGCTGGCATCCCATGTTAACTTCCCAGACAGCTCTCACACAGTTTTTGAGAGGATTAGAGTAAATGGATTTCATTACAGTTTTAAACAGAACTCCAGTTGCTTTAATTTTGATTGTTCCCTTATATTGCACTTGAGAAAATTGTTTTCCTTATAAATATGAATGAAATTTCAGGTGGTTGTGAGATTAACTGTTTGCTGATCAAATTTCATTTCAAAATGTGTTGTGGTTTTTTTTTTGCTTTATTTCCTGGGTCCCTTTCTTTTGATGCATAGTATTTTAAATTTGCATGAATATGAAACCATCAGTCTTTTTCATTTTTTGCTCTTACATCCACTGAGAGTTTACCTTGGAATATGGTACAGGTTTTAGGCTTTTGTTCCAAATGTCTCTACATCTTTTTTTTTTTTTAAATAAACAAAACAGTCCTTTCAAAATAATTTTGTAAACAACCCTCCATTTCTGTCATGGGGAGGAGAGAAATGTATTACAATTGATGTTTTTTATGCTAGTGGGTTGATTTTCTAGGCTGTAGGCTGTTCTTTCGGCCCATCTAATGTTCTTTTCCTTTCCATTCTTTATTTTAAAATAAATTATTAAAAATGGTTGCTTAAATAATTCTGTGAGAATGTAAATAGTTTCACAGTAATTGTTTTTCAGTTAGAATATTCTAACTTAATTGCAGCACAGTCTCTTTAATTTCTTGTTCATTAATTTTTAACTAACTTCATAAAAGAATAAGAATAAAAAAATTGTGAAAAAAAATGTGAAAAAAAAATGACAAAGTTTGAGCTTGAAAAAAAAAAATGGTTGCTTAAGTGAAGTTTGCCAAAGAGGAACAAGTCAAAGCCAGGTCCCTGGGACATTCGAAGAGTAGACAGGCACTTGTGCTGTTTAAAGTCTCTGGGTCTGTTCTAGAAAGATGAAGAGAGCACAGTTGGGGGCCACAGAGTGCTGGTGACATGACCCTCATCCATTTTTCCTCATGATATCTTATTTATTTACTTATTTATTCAACACAATAATTGTGCATATTTATGGAGTGTGGGATGATAATTGAATGCCTGGGTGTGTAATGAGCAAATCAGGGTGGTTCGAATTTCCAACTCATTAAGCATTTATCATTTCTTAATGGGATGCCTTGGATTTTTCTTGACTGGTTCTTGATGAAAATGTAATTCATCACTGTATCCCATCATTACTCCTTGTGCTGTGGGATGCTAGGGCTTATCTGCCTTACCTCACTGGTGTCTGGTGGTGCTGGGGATATAACCCAGGGCTTCCCACATGCCAGCAAGTGCTCTACCACTGAACTACATCTCCAGCCCTTCTGGCAGTGGTTTTTTTTTTTTCTTTTTGGAGACAGGGTCTCCCTGTAGCCCCAGCTGGCCTGGAGCTCACTATGTAGATCAGGATGACCTCCCAAGTGCTAGGATTAAATCAGAGAGAGAGAGAGAGAGAGAGAGAGAGAGAGAGAGAGAGAGAGCCATTCTCAGGTGTCAGTTCTTGATTTCTACCTTGCTTGGCCAGGACCCCTTGTTCTTCTAGTACATTTTTGTTTTATTTTTTATTATCGTGTGTGTATGTGTGTGTGTGTGTGTGTGTGTGTGTGTCTGTGTGTGTGTGTATACATACATGCACACCATTGTGCATATGTGGAGGTCCGAGGGCACTTTGTGGGTGTGGTTCTCTCTTTCTATCATGTGGGTTCTCAGAATCAAGCTCAGGTCATCATCGGGTTTGCTATCAAGTGTCCCCACCTGCTAAGCCATCTGGGCCACCTGGTTGTAACCTCAAGCCAGTTATACAACTACCCTGTAGTTTTCCCATCCTCTGGTACCCCTTTTGGATTTACATTTCATGAGATCAACTATTTGGCTGAGAACACGCAGTATTTGTCTCCCTTGGTCTGGCTTTTTTCTCTTGACATACATGTTCACCTTATCTGTCCATGCTTCAATCAACAATGTAATTTTTTAAAAGTGCATAATATTTCATTATCTACAATAGACCAAGTTGTTTCTGTCTACTGAAGTGCCCATGGACAGATCAGTTTTTCCATGTCTTGGCTGTGGTGATTAAGATACATGGGTGGAGAGGGGTCTTTCAAAATGTTGATTTCATTACCTTTGGATATATACTCAGTAGTGACACATACCCTTTAGTAACTTTAGTTTTAGTTTTTTGAGGAACATTGATACTGTTTTCTGCAGTGACTACACTGGTTCACGTTCCTACCCACAGTATATGAGAGTTTATGTTTCTCTACATCTTCACCCGCATTGGCCCTTGTTGTTTTGTTTGTTTTGGGTTTCTGTGTGTGTGTGTGTGTGTGTGTGTGTGTGTGTGTGTGTGTCTGTGTGTGTGTGTGTGTGCGCGCGCGCGCGCGTGTGTTCATGTATATGCCTGGATATGCAGAAATGTGTGCCTGTCTTAACTAGTTTTAATTGTTAGCCTGACACAGCCTAGAGTCACCTGAGAAGGGAGTCACAGTTGGGGGATTTTCCAGATCAAACTGGCCTGTGGGCATGCCTGTAGGGAATCGTCTGAATTGTTAATTGATGTAGGAGGGTCCAGTCCATTCCAGGTGGTCCTGTGTGAGCCTGTGAGGGAGCCAGCAAGCAGCATCCTCCATGGTTTCTGCTTCAGGTTTCTGTTTGAGTTCCTGCTCTGACTTCCCTCAGTGATGGACTGTGACCTTGAAGTGTAAGCCACATAAACTCTTCCCTCCTCCCTTTGGTCAGACTGCTTTATCACAGTATCAGAAAGTTAGCTAGAATAGAGACAGCAAGTTAACTTTGGGTGTCTCCCTCAGATGCGGTCCACTTTGTGCTTTAAGGTGTGATCTTTTGAGTACACTAGACTGGCCAGCGTACTCCAAGGATTCCTTCACCCTTCTTCACCAACCCCAGTACTGGGATTATAAGCATGCATGAGTCAGCACACTTGACTTTTTAATTTTTAATTTTTTAAATTTCACTCATTTTATGTGTGTGTTTTGTCAGCATTATATGTATGTGCACCATGTATGTACAATACCTTCAGAGGCTATAAGAGGGCATCTCGTCCCCTGGAACTGAAGTTACATATGATTTTTAGCCATCTAGATGCTTGGGACTGAACCTGGGTCCTCTGGAAGAGCAGTCAGTGCTTTTAACCACTGACTCATCTCTCCAACCAGCCCTCTCCCCAGCTTTTCTACATGGATATCAAACTTAGGACCTTATGCTTGCAATGTAAGCACTTTACCAACAGAGCTGTCTGCCGAGGCTATTGTTTGTTTCTGTCTTAGGATATAACCCTTCTCATCAGGGTGAGGTGCTTACATTATGGTTTTCCTCTTAATCTTTAATGAGAGAGGTTGAACTCTTTTCATAGACTGTTGCCTAGTTGTATATGCTCTTCTGGAAAGTATCTGTTCAGATAATTTGTCCACATTAAGTTGCTTGACTTACTTTGTGCTGTCGGATGTTTGGGGCTCCTTGTACACCCTGGATACTGAGACTTGATTGGTGAATTCTTTGCATGTATTTGGTCTCATGCGGCAGGCTGCCTCTCACTCTGTGGTTGTTTTCTATGCTGTGTAGTCTTCTGAGTTTGATATAAACCCTTGAATCTGCTTTTGTTTGTTCTTTGGGTCATAAAAAATAGCAGTTTATACCAATGTCTGAAAATGTTCCCCTATGGGTTTTTTTTTTTTTTCCCCCCTTTGGTCTTTTTGAGACAGGGTCTCCCTGTAGCCCCAGCTGTCCTGGAACTCACTGTGTAGACCAGGCCAGCCTTGAACTCACAGAGATCTGCTTGGCTCTGCCTCCTGAATGCTGGGATTAAAGGCATGTGCCACTACGCCCTGCTTGTTTCCTTTTTTTTTAAAACACTTTATATCAAACTTAGGACCTTATGCTTGCAATGTAAGCACTTTACCAACAGAGCCACTACGCCCTGCTTGTTTCCTTTTTTTTTAAAACACTTTAAAAAAAAATTATTTTCTAATTATTTATATGTGTTTGTTTGTGTGTGTGCACATAAGTGAAGTTATGTGTGGAGACTGGAAGAGGGCATCAGATCCCCTAGAGCTGGAGTTATAGGTGGTTGTGAGCCATCCAGTGTAGGTGCTGAGAACCCAAATGCAGTCCTCTGCAGGAGCAGCCAGTGCTTCCAACACTGAGCCATCTCTCCAGCCCCTCTCTTATATTTCCCTTTAGTAGCTGCATATTTTTACGTTTAAGCTTTTGATTGATTTTTAGTGGATTTCTAAAAAAAATAATTATTTTAATTTTATGTGCATGAGTGTTTTGCCTATGTGTATGTAAGTGCACCTATGTCATGCAGTGCCTGCAGAAAACAGTAGAGGGTGTCAGATGCCCTGGAACTGGAGGAGTTTCAGTCAGTTGTTAGCTGCCTTGTGGATGCTGGTATTCGAACCCAGGTCTTCTGCAAGAGCAGTGAGTGCTCTTAATCTCTGAGCCATCTCTCTAGCAACCTTTAGTGGATTTTTTTTTAATGTGGTGAGAAAGAGAACTTTCTTTTTCTTACATGCATAGTACTGCTCATTGAAAAGGCTTTCCTTTCTCCAAGGCATATATTTAACACTTTTGTGGAAAATAAACCAAGCCTGGTGTGGCAGGCCTATCATCCCAACTATTTAGGGGCTGATATAGAAGGATAGAAAGCTAAAGCTCAGCCTAGGTTACAAAGTAAGTTCTAGGCCAGATGGGCAACTTGGTGAGACCCTGTCTCAAAATAAAATGTAAAACACAGCTGGGGGTGTGGCTCAGTGATAGAATACCTGCCTATATTCCCCCAAGTGAGGGATTGGGAGTGTGACCACTTGGCATGCACCTGTCCAGTTCTGTTCAGTATTTACCCAAGTATGTGTGAGGAGACAACAGTTGGTGACACTAGAGTTCAGGAAAGGCTTTATAACTCCCAGCCCCTGAAGCTGTTCAGTTAATATGGTGGTGTAGTCATTGTCTGGGAGTTCAGTTATGTCACAGTCTAGATGGGGGACTACCTCAGCACACAGAGATCTGCCTATTTATGAGTAAATTCATGGCTGAGGTCCCTGTGCAGACTGTATGCCATGCCTCCCTGCTTAGACAATGTAGGTAACTGATGAGCAGTTCCTGCTGTTGTCATCCTCAGTTTTCCCTTTGACCTTATGCTTATAAAACTAGATGCCAGAATTCTTTGGATTTGTTTGGCTTCACTGAGAACGTTTCCTCTTTTCTTTCTTGCTGCAAATTCTAGCCCATTGTATCCTAGAAACATTTGTTTTGGTCATGTGTTGTGTGAGGCATCCATGGAATGTTCTTCTGTGGAGACTGGTGAACATGTGAAACGTGGGGCCTGGAGGTCAGGTGTGACCCTGGGCTAAACTTGGAAAATGGGGTCTGACAAGCCCAGGCAGTGTGGATCAGTTGCTTTCCTTGTTGCTGTTACAAAATACTTGACAAAAGTTACTCAAGGAAGGAAGTGTTTATTGTAGCTCACAGTTTGAGGACACAGTCCATCATGGTGGGAAGGCATGGTGGCAAGAGTGTGAGGCAGCTGGTCACATGTCATCCACAGTCAGGAAGCAGAGAGAGATGAATGCTGGTGCTCAGCTTGCTTTCTCCTTTTCATTCAGTCCAGGATCTCAGCCCATGGGATGGTGCTGCCCACATTCAAGGTGGGTTTTCCCACGTCAGTTAACCCAATCTAGAAACTCCTTCACAGATATACCAGAGTTGTGTCTCCTAGGTGATTCTAGATCTTGTCAAACTGACAGTCAGTATAGAGCATCATCAGGGGATTTAGGTGGAGTCTGTGTGGGTATGTGGATTTTAAGGTTGTAATTCAGTGAAATGAGTCTGCACAGCTTTCTGTTTTCTGTTTAAGGATACATCTGACTGTTGTCCCTTTGACCAAGAATTTTCTATCTGAATCATTCCTCTGATTATCTGTGTACCTTCATTAGTTTTCTTTTGTTTCTTTTTTATGTGCAGTACTAGGAATTTAACCTGGTGCTTTACCCCTGAGCCACAGCCTCTCACTGGGGGATTCTAGCCAGGTTTTCTACCTCACCTAAACTCCCAATCCTCCTCAAGGGGTTCTATGCAGCCACCCCACCACTGTCCTGTATACCTAGTCCTTGGTTTTCACATAGATTCTAAATGACTTACAGAAGGTGAAGCATCCCAGCTTCCACTTTCTCTTTCACAAACTTTGACCCAGAGGGAAGCTGTCCAATAAATACTTGCTGGTTGAAATAATAAATAGGTCCAGGCTCAGGAGTGTGTCTGATTCACTGAGCACAATAATTATTCCCTTTTATTGACTGCCTTTTATGTTTTTGTCACTGCGCTGCATGTTTTATTGATCTCATTTAAATTTAACCACCCTCTGAAGTAGCTGTTATCATGCCTGTTTTATAAATGAGGCAAGAGGGTCCTAGAGAGAGGTTCAGGTGCCTAGCTTAGGTCACACAGGTAGTATGAAGCCCTGACCCACACCCACCTCTGTGTATGAGTTTGTGTGTGTTCAAGGCATGTGTGTGTATGAGTTTGTGTGTGTTCAAGGTCTGTGGATGGTCCTTTCTCCATCATATAGTGTACTTAGGAACAGCCATGTCTACCTTCTCACACCTGTAGAATGGAATCCTCTGCTCTGCTGTGAATCACCTTCCATGCTTGAGAAATTCAACCTTCTATCCATATTGGTTCTGCCAGATGAAAATGAAATTCTGCATCCTAGAGAATAAGGCTATCTCTTTGCTCTGTGAGTGTGTGTGTGTGTGTGTGTGTGTGTGTTTTCCACCTTTCTTTTTCTTCTGTTGGCCCCCTTTAAGTCTTCTAACTCTTCTAACAACCTCTCAATACCAACAGGGCTGTGTATTTGATTTGATGAATACCCCTAGAACATGGTATAATGCAGTTGAAACTGTTTTTATGGGATACAGTGTATTTTATTCATCTAAGGAAAAATCAATTGTATAGTAGCACTAAAATGTCTCAACTTTAGAATTCATTTAGCCTAGAGATCTGTGATGGTGAACCTTCATCCTTCATTGTTAATTTGACTAGGTTTAGAATCACCTAGGAGACATACCTCTTGGGGGCGTGTTTGTGAGGGTGTTTGAGAGAGGTGTATATGAGGAAGACCTAACCCTAAAGTGGGTGGCACTATTTTATGGGCTGGGTACTTGACTGAGTACAAAAGAGAAAGAGAGCTGAGCACCAGTGGTCATCTCTCTCCGTTCTTTATAATATCTAGGCACATTGAGTTAAAGGTGAATGCCTCACATGTAAATGTGACTGTGGAATGTGGCATTCTTGATTGAAAGAACATTAACCAATGGTAGGATTGACAGCAGCCATTATTCTTCTGTCCATAAAGCTTCCATTCTTTTTTGTTTAAAAAAATTTGTATTCTGTGTATGTGAGTGGCTACATGTATGTATACCATGTGTGTGCCTGAAGTAATTGGAAACCTGAAGAGGGCATTCAATTGGATTCCCTGGAACTGGAGTTACAGATGTTTGTTAGCTGCTATATGGGTGCTGGGAACTGAACCCAGGTCCTCTGCAAGAGTAGCAAGTGCTTCTAACCACTAAGCTATCTCTCTAGTCCCTACCTTTGATTCTTGATGTCAGTGTTAATGTCTGTTATATCCTGCCATTCATCTAAATGAAACATTTCATCTGAATTAAAACATTTCTTTCTGTTCATTAAGACTCAAGAAGTAAACAAAACTTACAACACTCATGGATTCAACAACTCATAAGCCTCAGGAAGTCTCTGAAAGTTACAAGAGCCACAAGGATTTGCCCCAAATCCTTACATAAGCTCTAAGGACTGCTGGCAGGGAGAAACAGATGTTTCCCCCAGCCAACCTGTTGGCAGGGAGCTCCAGAGATGCAGAATTAGAGAGTTATCATCCATGATGGTTTGGACTTTTCAGTCACCCATAATGGGCTAGGGTTTTCAGTGATGAAGATGCCTTGAGTTATCTATGCTCCTGTAAGTAACCCTCACTCATGCCCCCACCAATAACCTCGATAAATTCATAAATTCATTGGTTCACCAAGTTGGACATCAGTAAGACTGTTGGTTACTTTAGTTTGTCATCAGTACTGGATCTAGGGTAGGAAACATTTGTTTACTTCTATCCACGAAAAGTCACACAGAGGGACTTTTTACCGTGGGAGGGGATTCCCTCATCATTACACACTTAGCAATCTCTATATACGTTCTTTTCTTGAAAATTCTGGATTTAGAACCCACAAGTAGTATGTTTTAAGGGAATTCTGTGTGTTTATTGCTTTACTTCTTGCTATAGGGGTGTTACTCTATAGAAAAGTAATCTTAAACTAGGCTCATTTGTGTGCATATTTCTGTCTCCATCTGTATTTCAAAAAGGCCATGATCTGTTTAGAAGATAGCTATGTGAAATACTCCCAACAAACATGTGTCCTGGTTTCCTTTCTGTTGCTGTGATAAAACACTCTGACCAAAAGCACCTTGGGGAGGAAAGGTTTATTTGACTGACACTTTCAGGTTACAGTCCATCATTGAGGGAAGACATGGCAGGAACTTAGGCATAACTTGAAGCAGAAACCATGGAGAAATGCTCCTTGCTGGCTCAATGTCTTACAGACGCATGCTCAGCTAGCTTTCTTGTATAGCCCAGGACCACCTGCCTAGGGAGTGGTGCTGCACAGAAGTGGGCTAGGCCCCCCTGAATCTATTAATAATCAAGACAAACCCTCACATAAATGCCCACAGGCCAGTCTGCTGTGGGAAATCCTTCAATTTAGACTCCTTTCTCAGGTGGCACTAGGCTGTGTCAAGCTGACAGTTAAAGCATCATCTGCAGATCCAAATAGCATGGCAATCATGGCACACTCTTTATGTGTGGAGTTCTTCATTGTCTTTGGTCTGTGAATGTAGTAAATATCCCCCAATGTGGCAGTGGGAGAAAGCCTTTGTGCTTTGTAAATGAGGTGAGATCTGCATCAGTGTGAGAGCTGGGACATGACTCATACTTTTGGCAGAATGAGAGAGAGGGACCAGATTCAGGTATTCATGTGAGCACCACATGTATAACACAGAGAGAAGCAGTGCCTCTCACTGCAGATGGTGTGTTCTTTTAGTTAATTTACAAAAAATTTCTGATCAGCCAACAGGGCTTTGAAGACGGGTGCAGGAAAAAGAAGACCAGGACATATGGAGAGAACATATTTGTTCTTGGAAAATCCTACGAAAGTGTTTAATGTCATCCTAACCTCATTTGCATAAAAATAGTCTTATGTAGCCAATCAAAGGAAAGCAGAGGAAGAGGACATGACTGAGCCCATGCTGTTCCGAGTGTCATTTCATTACCGAGAACATAAATAATTCAATTGAATAAACATATTTAAAATTGTTTCAAGGACATTTACTGCAGGTCATTATGGCTTGGGAATTCCTTTAATGTATTGTGATAATGTAATGTGATTGTGTTTCTGTGAGCAATAATTTGCTATACACTTGACCCTGGGGTGTGTGTATGTGTGTGTGTGTGTGTGTGTGTGTGTGTGGCTTGTTATAGTTTCATTTCTGTTGCTGTGATAAAATATCCTGACAAAAAGCAACTTAGGGGAGGAAGGGTTTATTTAGCCCACAATTCCAGGTTAGAATTCATCCATCATTTTGGGAAAGTTGATGTGGAGACTTGAAGCAGCAGCTGATCTCATCACTTCCACAGTCAAGAGGAGAGAGAGAATAAATACATGCATGCTTGCAGCTAGCTGTCTCCTCTCTTATACCACTCAGGAACCCCTGCCTAAGGAATGGTGGTGCTCACAATGGGCTCGGTTTTCCTATATCAAGTAACAGCGAAGACAATCCCCCACAGACATGCCCACCGGCCAACCTGATCTAGATAATTCCTCATCACAACTCTCTTCCTAGTTGTTTCTAGGTCGTGTCAAGTTAACAATTGAAGCTGACTAGCACAGAGCTGTCCACAGTTGTCAAGTGTTTCATGTTTACACATGAACTTTTTGGTTGTAGTCCTGTTGGCTTATCAGGTATTTTTTTGAGACAGGGTCTCCCTATATGCCTCAGCAGACCTGGAACTTGCTATGTAGGCTTGCCTTGATCTTGTAGAAATCCATCTATCTCTGCTGGAATTAAGGGTGTGTGCCACCATGCCTAGCACTTATTTTATTTTAATTATATGTATACACGTATGTCTCTGTGTATGTGCTTATGGTGCAGTGCTTGCAGAGGTCAGAAGAGGTTCTCAGATCCTTTTGAATTGGAGTTACAGGAGGTTGTGAGCCACCTGACAGGGGTACTGATAACTGAATGAGGCCTCTTTGGAAGAGCAGTAAGTGCTCTGAACCTCTGAACTATCTCCCCCGTGTTTAAACACAATCTTGAAAAAACACTTGGAAACTTGGTTTCTGTTTTACAAAGTTTGACCTGGGGAATTTTGGATACATATAAATTATGGCATTGAAAATAATTAATGGATCTAATTAATGAGTTGATTTTAGTAAAACTTGTCTAGGGCATTGTAGAAAGCCATAGATCTATGGAGGCTCTAACATATGTTTGTGACACAGTCATATGCTCATCTGTTTTATTTATTAATTTAGAAAACACTCACTGGTTTGCTCCCCTGAGCCAGGTACCAGGTTGGATAGCAGGAAGAGATAGGTCATATCCTTGGAAAAACAAAACGAAAACAAAAAAACAAAAACACGCTCTTTGGGGAGTCTAAATTAGCACAGCCATGGTAGAAGCGAATTTTCCTCATCTTTTAAATCCTGGTCATTTTCTAGGGTATTTCTTGTAATTGATAATTGTGGGTGAGATACCAAAGGTACCTGTCCTAGTTTGGTTTCCGTATTGCTGTGATAAACACCATGACCAAGAGGCCAGGCCCTCCTACATCAATTAACAATTAAGAAAATACCTCACAGAGGGTGGACAGGTGACCTAGTGGTTAAGAGCACTGGCTGCTCCTGCAGAGGACATGGGTTTGAATCCCAGCTAAAAACCATCTGTAACTCCAGTCCCAGGGATCCAACATCATCTTCTAACCACTGTGGGCACTGTATGACATGGGTGGACTTACATACATGCAGGCAATACACTCATATATACAAAATAAAAATAATAAATAAAATATTTTTCAAAAAGAAAATGCCTCACAGACATGGCCACAGGCCAATCTGATGGAGGAATTCCTCAGCTGAGGCTCTCTCTTCCCAGGTGACTCTAGTTTGTGAGAAACTGACCAAAACTAACCAGTACAGTAGCTATTGTGCCTTTTCAATATGTAGATTTAGGCTTAATTCTGGAAATTTTCTTTGATTTGGAGGTTTAAATATTAGTTCTGGCCCACTGTTTTGTCTCCATCTTCAGGAGTCCTATGGAGTCGAGTATTTCTTTTTTGTTTCTCATTTCAATTACTTTGTTTCTGATTTTGTTTCTTTTTATGGCATTTTGATTGTCTTGGTCTTGCATTGATTTTCTTTGTCTTGATTGCTTATTCTTTTCTTCCTTGTCTTTCTCTTTTCTCCTCCCTCCTCTTCTCTTTTCTAGCTCCCTTCTTTCTTTCTGCTCCTCTCCCTGTCCTCCCCTTCGTCTCCTGCCTTTGTCCTCTTTATTTCTTCTCATCCCTTCCCTTCTTTCTTTCTCTTTCTCCTCTTCTTTTCCTTCCCTTCCTCTTCCTCTTCCCTTTCCCCTTCCCTACTTTCCCTCCCTCCCTTCCTCTTTTTTTTCTTTTTCTTTCTTTCTTTCTTTCTTTCTTTCTTTCTCTCTCTCTTCCTCTCCCTTTCCTTCCTTTCCCTTTCTTTCCTCTTCTTCCTCTTCTTTGTCTCCCCTTCCCTCCTCTCCCCTGCCCTCCCCCCTCCTCTCCTCTCTACTTTTTCTTCTCCCTTCTTCCCCTCCCCTTCCCTCTCCCTCCTCCCCTCACTCCCTTCCAGAATGCAGAGGGGTTGAACCCATCATCACACCCACATTCCCTACCTCTCAGCTACAGCCCTGATTCCTTCAATTCTCTTTCACTCTGCTTGGCCACTTTTGTGTAGATGACTTCTTCAATCAGAAACCAGCTCTCACTTCCAGGTTCCACCCAGTTTCTGAGATGACTTATTTTTATCTCATCCAAGTCTTTCTGGATTTGAATCACCTTGCTTCATCCCTTCCTGCTTTGGTCTGTGGTTTTTCTTTTTTAATTTGTGGTTTACTCATTGGAAACAGCTTTGCCTATTCCCAAAGACTTATTAGAGGATAATTAAATTTAGAATGCTTGACATAGTTTTCTACTTTGGTGTTTATGGGGGGATGTCATCAAATAAGATGTTCTTGTTTTGTTTCAGTTTTTGAATGTACTTGCTTTCTATACATGGACTTTGCTTCAATGTATTACTTAAATTGGCTTTTATTTATTAATTTTGTGAGTGAGTGGGTGCAGGTTAGGTGCCACAAGTTGCTTATGGAGGTCAGAGGAAAACTTACAGGAGTCAGTTTTCTCTTATCACCTTGTGGGTCCCCAGGATCATCAGGTTTGGCATCACGTGCCTTTACTTGCTGAGCCATCTCATTTCCCCCAACCCCATCTTTGCAGGGTTTGTGTTATTGACAGGATTCATACTTTAAAGACAATTTGTTGGCCACAGTCCTCACTGTGATTCTTTTTCCAGTGTGTATATTTGTGTATTGTGGAGGGAGGAGACTCTTGTTACCTGACTTTGGGGTCTGTCTTGCTGTGCAGGGTTCCCTCGTTCCTCACTGTATTTTTCCATTCCCCACTCCCTGTCTAAAGGTTGCTTTGATCTTCTCTCCTAGAAGCAATGCCTGCAGTCTTGCTTACCTGCAGTCCATGTGCAGGTACACCAGTGCTTTGTTTGTTCCCCTGACCTCTGCCAAATCTGAGCTGGACTTTCTCTCTGGTGGGTGTTTTTGATCCATTCTAGGCTTCCTGCCAGTTCTTTTCTTCCCTGTCCCTCGAGGGGTTCCCCCAGCTGGTGAGAGAGAGAAAGATACAGAGAGAGACAGAGAGATAGACACAGAGAAAGTAAGCACTCATACATGGTTTATGTTTATTTTTCTGCTTAAATTTGAAGTTTGGGGGATTCTATGTCTTATAATAATGTAATTTTACTTGCTCTCTGGGCTGTTACTTATAATTTTGCAGACTTTATTAAGAGATTCGAATTGGTAGACCACCAAATTTTCATTGTTGCTTTTTTAAACATTTCATTTGTTCGTTTGTTTGGTGTGGTGTGCTCTGTGTGTGTGTGTGTGTGTGTGTGTGTGTGCATATGCATTTCTCTGTAGAAGTCAGAAGACAACTTGCTGATATGTTTCTCTCCTTCCACCATGTGGGTCCAAGGGATTGAACTCAGATCAGACTTGGTGGCAGGTGCCCTTACTTCTAAGCTATCTTGTCAACCCTCATTGTTTCTTTTAAGTGGGAATATTCTAGAATCAAAGCTCCTGCTGATTCTATTCTCCTACATCAGTAGAGCACATGAACCTTAATCCTTCAGTGCTCTTGTTGAAGTACAGACTTGTAGGCTCCACTGTGCACAGACTGGCTTGGAATCTCTGAGAGTTGGGACCAGGGATGTGGAGTTTGAGTGATCTAGAAGTTCCAGTGCATGTTAATCTGCGTCGTTGGTGGTGTTATTTACTTGTCTCATTGCTGAGACTAATCATGTTCTAGTTTGCTTGAACCTTAATCCTTCAGTGCTCTTGTTGAAGTACAGACTTGTAGGCTCCACTGTGCACAGACTGGCTTGGAATCTCTGAGAGTTGGGACCAGGGATGTGGAGTTTGAGTGATCTAGAAGTTCCAGTGCATGTTAATCTGCGTCGTTGGTGGTGTTATTTACTTGTCTCATTGCTGAGACTAATCATGTTCTAGTTTGCTCCTCTGTTGCTGTGATAAAACACTAAGTCAGGCCAGGAACCTGGAGGCAGAAGCAGCAGGGACCATGGAGGAACACTGTTTATTGGCTTGCTCCTCTGGCCTGTGCTCAGCCTGCTTTTGTATGTAACCCAGGACCACCTGCTCAGGGGTGAAACAACCCAGTGTGGTACATCCTCCCACATCACTCAACAATCAAGAAAATGCCCCACAGAAAGAGCCCCAGGCCTGTCTGATAGAGAAATTCCTCAACTGAGGTGCCCTTGACCCAGGTGTGTTGAGTTGACAATGGAAGCTGTCCTGCACTTATCACAAGAAACTGATTGTGAAACCAATTATCAACATGACAGGATCTAGAATTGTCATGGAAGCAAACTTCTGGGTATGTCTATGAGGGAGTTTCTAGACTGGGTTAACTGAGGAGGAAAGACTCACCCTGAGAGTGGGCTGCACCATCCCATGGGCTGGGGTCCTGGACTGTATAAAAAGGAGAAAGGGAGGGGCTGGAGAGATGGCTCAGCAATTAAGAACACTGGCTGTTCTTGCAGAGGACTCGGGTTCAAATCCCAGCACCCACATGGCAGTTAACTTCTGAAACTCCAGTTCCAGGGGATCCGATGTCCTCTTCTGTCCTCTGCGGGCATTGCATGACATGGGTGCACTTACCTACATGCAGGCAATACATGCATACACATAAAATAAAAATTAAATTTTTTTTTAAAAAAGGAGAAAGGGAGCTGAGCACCAGCATTCATGTCTCTCTGCTTCCTGACTGTGGATGCAATGTGACAGCTGCCTCATCAATGTTCCTGTACCCATGATGAACTGTACACTTAAACTGTGAGCCACAATAAGCTTTTCTTCCCTTAAGTTGATTTTGTCAGCTATTTATTCACAGTAATAGATATGCCAATTAAAGGAGAAGAGGTTTGATTTGGCTCAGAGTTTGCCTAGTCTATCATTGTGGGAAGGCATGTTAAAGTTCATGGCTACTGCAATGTGTGGCTGAGACTCCTCTATCCCCACACAGGAAGCAGACAGACAAGACACAAGCCCTCCCTATAAAACCTCAAGGCCTGCCCCCAGTGACTCACTTCCTCCAGCAAGATTCCACTTTCTAAAGATTCCACAACCTCTGAAATAGTTTGGTAGATTTTGGATTCTTTGCAGAATTTTTACCAATCCTAATTTCTGGATTAGGAATGCTCAGTCTAAGTATAGGACTGTCACTACTGAAAATACTAGAGAATTTGGATAAATCACATATTTAGTGCCACCTTCTGGGGACTAAATGTTCAAACACGTGACCTGTGAAGCTAGTTCATATATTACGTAATATTACAGTGACAAAAACTGTAACATTAGACCAGGTGTAGCAGCACAAGCCTTTAATCCCAGCACTCCAGAGGCAGAGGCAGGCAGATCTCTGTGAATCTGAGGCCAGCCTGGTCTACACAGTGAGTTTCAGGCCAGTCAGGGCTACATAGTGAGACCTTTTCAAAATAAAACAAAATGCATAAACAAAACAGAAATGCCAACAAAAACCAAAACCAACCACACAAAAATCCTGTAATATTAAAAATTAAGATAGAAATTGGTTTTCCATTATCAGAAATGTTGAGACCAAAATGCTTCAAATTTGGGAGTTTGGTAGATTTCGGATTCTTTTCAGAAGTGTTACCAATCCTAGTTTCCGGATTAGGAATGCTCAATCTATGTATAGGACTATCGCTACTGAAAATGCTAGAGAATTTGGATAAATCACATCATATTTAGTGGCCTGAGTGTGTCATCCAATAGTAGGATTTATTTTATATTTATTTATATGGGAGGATATGTGAGTATGTGCATATGAGTGCAGTACCTGTGGAGGCCAGAAGAGGTCATTGGACCCCTGGAGGTGGAGTTACAAGTGGTGTGAGTTGCCCAATGTGATTGTTGGGAACCAAACTCAGGTCCTCTGCAAGTGCTCTTAACCTCTGGGTCATCTCTCCAGCCCCCATCATCATTAATATGTACATTCAATAAGAATGTATTGATCACCAGTAAGTTGCTCATCAGATAACTTCTATTAGGAGTATTTGTTTCCTGATTTGAATAATTAGCTAGCAGCAAGCTTTTAGAAAAACTCCTCTCTGTCTATGTAGTTATACTTTCCTATTGGGACAGGGAGCAGTGGTAATCTGACATGTGAGCGTTAGTGAAACCAAAGCCAATCGGTGCAATATGGCACACAGATCAGGACAGTCTCCTGTGGCTGGGTGTCTGCTGTCTTTACAGTAGTGAGGGCTGTTCCACATCTACATTGCTGAGAAGGTGGGGGGAGCGCACTTTTAAAAATATTTTGTGGCTTAGTGGTTAAAGTGCTTTCTACACAAATGTAAAAACTAAGGTTCAGAGCCCTGGAACCCATGGACAGTGCTGGGTGCATGTGACAGGCCGCTTATAATTCCAGCCTTGGAAGAAGATAACGATGGGGGTCCCCAGTGCAAGGTGGCTAGTGAGAATAGTCATATCAATGAACTCTGGGTTTGACTCAGTGAATAACGTGGAAGAGCTATGGAGGATGATTCCTGGTATCAACATGCCTGGGCGTATATATGCATACACACCCACATGTGGGCACACATGTGCCCACAAACATGCAAACATGTTTACACACACTCATAAACACCACACACATGCACATGAAGATGGAAAAAGAAAATGAATGTATTTGCAAGTGCAGGTGCACATGCATTTGTTGGGGGAGGCAGAGGCCAACATCAGCTGTCATTTCTCAGGTGCCATCCACCTTGTTTCCTGAGACAGGATGCCCAGCTGGCCTCGAGCTCACCAAGCAGGTGGGGCTGACTGAACAGCAAGCCCCAGGGATCCTCCTGTCTCTACTTCCCAGTGCTGGGATTACAACCATGTACCACTGAGCCTGTTTTTTTTACCTGGGTTCTGGGGATTGAATCAATTCCTCATGCGAGAAAGCAAGCACTTTACCAACTGAGCCATCTGCCCAGGCCAGAAAGTGACTTTTCAATCACAAACTACTTCCTCCTTCTGGGTCCCTAGCTCCAGGGACTCTGCTGACCTGGAAATCCAGTTTCTTCCTTTTATGTAGGACATGTAAAGGTGGGTACCACCTCACCCATGTGCGAAGTTGTAAAACCTGGACAATGAAGTAGATTGGTTTTTAAATTTTATTTGTTTGTTTATTTATTTATTTTTATTTATTTTGAGATAGGGTCCCACGTATCCCAGACTGGCATTGAACTCCTTATGTAGGTGTGGATGCTATTGAACTCCTGCTTCTGCCTCCTGAGAGCTAGGGTCACAGGTGTGGGCCCAGTTTATGTTGTCCTGAGGGAGGAACCCAGAATCTCATTCATGCTAGGCAAGCACTCTACCAGCTGAGCTACATCCCTAAACACCATCCCCTTTTTCTCCTTTTCTTTTATTGTTTTGTTGTCCCAGCTAGTCTGAAACTTGTTATGTGGACCAGGCTGGCCTCCATCTCATAGAGATCTGCCTGCCTTTGCCTCCTTAGTCCTGGAATTAAAGGCATGTGCCACCATGCCCAGCCTTTCCTTTTTCTAAAAAAGAATTATTTTTAATTTGTGCATGAGATTGTTTGCCGACATGTATGTAAGTGCACCATATGTGTGTACTGCCTGCAGAAGTCAAAAGAAGGCATTGAATCCCCTAGAGCCGTAGTTACAGGTGGTTGTGAGCTACCATGTGGGTACAGGGAAGTGACCCTGGGTCCTCTGCAAGAACAGCAAGTGCTCTTAACCACTGAAGCATCTCTCTAGCCCATCCTTTTCTTTCTTTCTTTTCCTTTTTGAGATGGGGGTCTCATTTTTCCCAGGCTGGCATCAGACTCTCTATGTAGTCAAGGATGACTTTGAATTCCTGATCCTCTGTTTCTGTCTCCCAAATGTTAGGATTACAGATATGTTCCACCATGCCTGACTAGACAAATTCAATTTGAACACAGGAGTTCTCCAGAAGTCCTTACCTAACAGCTGTGATATCGGATCAGGCTCAGCAGGTCAATGTTGGCAGCGTGTAGTTTTCATTTTGTTTGGTGGAGTTGTATGAAATTGCTGATGCTTGGCCAGAAGCAGCCATTTTATTCAATGGCTTCCATCCTTTGAAAACTGACCCTGTCTGTGTATTGCTGGGCTAGTGGCTTCACTAATGAGATGAGTCAGGTAGCCACACACTTTCTTAATAATTTATTTATTTTTATTTTATGTGTATGAGTGTTTTGCCTGGATATATATGTGTACTGTGGGCATGCAATGCCTGTGAAGGTCAGAAGAGGGTGTTAGATTCTCTGGAACTGGAGTTAAACAGTTCTTAGCTGCCGTGAGGGTGCTGGGAACTGAACCTGGGTCCTCTGCAATAGCAGCCCGTGCTTTAACCACTGAGCTGTCTCTCCGTCCCCTACACTTTTTCTCTTCATTCCAGGAGAATTATTTATTTAGCTTCAGCTTGTCAGGTTTTTAAATGTTTTTATGTCTTGAGGCAACTGAATTGTTTACACTTAACTGAAAGATCAAATGTGATTTTAATGATAGAAAAGTGATCCTCAACTTATGGGGCCATATTTCAGTGAAACATTGTAAGTAGAAAATATTTTACTACCTTTTTTGGGAACTACCCTTAAAATTAAAATAAAGTGATCCTCAACTTATGGGGCCATATTTCAGTGAAACATTGTAAGTAGAACTACCCTTAAAATTAAAATGTGGGGGTTGGGTATGGCTAGGTGGCTAAAGTATTTGCTTGCCATACAAGCAGGAGAATCAGGCTTCAGATCCCTAGAACCCCTGTAAATGCATGGAGAGGGGGCGTCAGCTGCCTGTAATTCCAGCCACCAAAAGCAGAAGTGGGAGATCCCTAGAGCACGCTGGCTAGGGAGACTAGCCATATTAGTGAGCTCTGGGTTTGACTGAGAAACCCTGCTTCAATGGGTAAGAAGAGGGATGGAGGAGGGTGATTCCCAACATCAGCCTCAGAGGCCAGAAGAGGGTGTTGGATCTTCTGAAACTGGCATTTTGGACTGATGGTTGTTGGCTGCTATGTGGGTGCTGGGAACCAAACCTGGATCCTCTGCAAGAGCTTCCAGTGCCTTTAACTGCCGGGCCATCTCACCAGCTTCACAATAAATAAATTTTTGATTAAAAAATTAGTTTATTACAAATTTTAGCCTACTGAACACCATAGCTTAGCCCTAGCATAGCTTAAACATGGTTGGAGCACTTTCATCATACAACAATGGGGTCAAGTCATTTAACACAGAAGCTTCTCAGTAGTCCCTGAGCCTGGAAAACACTTGTGTGGATAGGTTTTCAAATCATCATCAATTTGATGGTTGCTACATGAAACCAACATAAAGTCAGTGGCCATCTGCAAGTGTAAACCAACCCACGATCAGATTATTATTAAGATCAGTAACCAGGGCTGGGAAGGTGGCATAGTCAGTAAAGTGCTTGCTTGGAAAGCATGAAGACCTGAGTTCAGATCCCCAGAATCCATGTAAAAAGCCAGGTGTGGCTGAACATACCTGAAATCCCAGTGCTAGGGAGGCTGAGACAGGAGGATCCTTGGGTCTCCTGGCCAGCCAGTCTAACCAAATGTGGTGGTTTGAATGAAAATGGCCCCCATAGACCCCAAGTATTGGGACATTTTGTCCCCAGATGGTGGAGCTGTTTTGGGAGGTCTTAGAAGGTGTGGCTCTCCTGGAGGAAGCACGCCACTGGGGGTGGGCTTAGAGAGTTCTTAAGCCTTGTCAGTTGCTCTCCAGTTGGTTTCCTGTGCCTGCTGGAAGATGTAGAGCTTAGCTTCCACTCCTCCTCCAGCCACCTCTGCGGCCATATCTCCCTGCTGTGATGGGCTGTAATTATCCTGGAACCATAAGCTCAAATAAACTCTTCCTTCTATAAATTGCTTTGTTTAGTGTTTCTGTCACAGCAACAGAAAAGTGACTAATACAGTAATTGGTACCAGAGAGTGGGCTGTTGGCTGTGAAGAACCTGACCATGTGGGGTTTTGGAAGAATGTGGAAGACTTTGGAAGCTTGGACTAGAAAAGCAGTTGATTGCTGTAAGCAAGCTTAACTGGCCATTCTAGTAGGGGCCTGGAAGAAAGTAGTGCTGAAAACAATGTAGTTCCAGAGGGAAATAAGGACTTAAGCAGCACTTGGGATATTTTGGCAAAGTCTGGCTAGAGTCTGCCCTTGACCAAAAAGCTTGCCTGAGGCTAAGTTGAAAAGCAATGGACTAATTTCTCTGATGGAAGAAATTTCAAGACAGCCTAATGTAGAAATGGTGGCACGGATATTAATGGTGAATATTATGCAGATTTACAGTGAAAAAGAGCAAATGGGGCTGAAAGAAATAGAGTTTGGATTGAAAAAGAGCACTAGGAAGATAAATGTTAGAGCTTTGGCCTGTGCTGGAGAGGATCCCTTTGGTAAGGAGATTAAAGTGATTAAGGAGGGTCCTAGAGATTCAAACTTAAACAATTGAGAGAGTCCCTCCAAGGCAAGACCACACCCAGTTAAGCCTCCAACTTGTGAAAGGAAAATTCTGCAGGGACCACTGAAGAGAAAAGCTTCTGAAATGGATAAAGCAGGCTGGGGTCCATCCCAAACTTGCAGTCAAACTTGGCAATGTCGTTCACTTGGTGCTGGCTTTAGAGGCATGAAAGATGCAAGAGTGAAGCAGACATCAGTTCTTCCTCAGATGTTTCAGAGAGCTGCTGAGACCAGGCAGCATGCAGCAGGGGTTCTCCTGCCTAGAGAAGGCCCTGATAGGCCTTTGTGTGAAGCTGTGAAGGTGAAGCCTGGTTGGAAATGGAGACCCCAAGAAGTTCATGATGCCAGAGCTGTGAGGCATCTGCCAAGAAGACCTGCATACAGGGAGTGGTACCAGACCAAGAGAGAGATGTGTGTTGCACACAGCAAAGCTGGAGAGGCTGAGCCATCTAAGCCCTTTGGAAGTAAAGTCCCAGAAGTCAGATGTGGAGCTACTGGATTTGGTGTTTGTCCTGCTGGTTTTCGGTCTTGTTTTGGTCCTGTATTTCCTTACTATGCTTCTATTCCTCCCTTTTGGAATGGTAATGTGTATTTGGTTCCACTGTATGTTGGGAGTATGTAATTTGTCTTTTGATTTTACAGGGGCTTACAGTTAAGATATTTCCCTGAGTCTTTGGACTGTGGATTTTTGAATAGTATTGAGACTCGTAATGACTATGGGGACTTTTAAAGATGGACTAAATGCATTTTGCATTTTATATGGTCATGAGCCTATGGTGGCCAGGGGGTGGAATGTGGTTGTTTGAATGAAAATGTCTCCCATAGGCTCCACGTATTTGGACATTTTGTCCCCAGATGGTGGCACTGTTTTGGGAGGTCTTAGAAGGTGTGGCTAACCTGGAGGAAGCATTTCACTAGGGGTGGGCTTAGAGAATTCTTAAGCCTTGCCAGATCTCCAGTTGCTCTCTTGTTTCCTGTGCCTGCTTGAAGATGTAGAGCTTAGCTTCCTCCAGCCACCTCTGCTGCCATGCCTCCCTGCCATGATGGACTGTAATTCCCTTGGAACCATAAACTCAAATAAACTCTTCCTTCTATAAGTTGCTTTGGTCAGTGTTTCTATCACAGCAACAGGAAAGTGACCAATACACCAAATTAGTGAGCTCCACGTTTAGTGAGAGACCCTGCTGAGAAAGTAAGTTTGAGGGCTGGGAGCCAGCAGTGGGTAAAGTGCTTGGTGTCCAAACATGAGGACCTGAGTTTGGATCTCCAGAACCCACATAAAGTCAGGTGTGTTGGTACACAGCTGTAATTCTGGTACTCCTATGGGGAGACGGAAGATGGAGATTGGAGACTCTCTGGAAGCTAGGCTGGTGTGCAGAGCAGCAAAAACAAGAGACCCTGCTTCAGATGAAGTGGAAGATGAGGACTAACATCCAGGGTCATCCTCTGACCAGCACCTTCATCCCACACTCACATACATCACACACACACATCACATCACAGTTACACACATCAGACGTACACACACATCACAGACTCATATACATCACACACATCATCCATACACACACACACATACACACATCACACACTCACATCAGACACATCAGACATATACACACATGCACATACCACACACACAGAGATTTCAAAGTAATAAGAAGTGAAGAGTGACGAAAGAAGAATCCCAAAGTTGACCTGTGGCCTCTACACATATGTGTACATGCATGGACAACACTCACATACTCACATATATCCACACACATATGTATACCCATGCACACATACATATACATTCATGTACACATACATGTAAGTGCACACATATACATGAACACACAAGGACACATACACACATGCACACATACACACGTGCACACATGTATATGCAAATGTACACACACATACACATGAGGGCAGGAAACTGGTATTCTAGCTGATCTGTGGCTCCCATCGGGTCTCTTGGCCCTTGGCAACAGCTGTATTACCTTCTTTTACTGAGAGTCTGGATGGATCCCTCCTTTGTCTTCCTGTTCTTTTATGTTCACCCCTCATTCTTGGGAAGCAGTCTTCAAAGAAGTCATCACTACTACACACTTGCTATGTGACTGGCAGGCTAAGAGCTTGAGGAGGGGGCAGATGAAGACAGGTTCCTGTAGAGGCAGGTGGGCCTAGCTGTGCTGCTCTGTAGAATGAGTCATATGGGGCCAGTGCTGTTGACCTTCCCCTACTTCTGCTGCAAATCCAACCCACTGCAGTACAACACTGTTATCAAAAGCATTCTACCTTGACTACAAATGAACTGGGAGAAAGAGGGAGAGAGCTGGAGTTAAATGCACTGGCTGCTCTTGTAGAGCTTCAGTTCCCAGCATCCACATGACAGCTAATAACCACCCTTAACTTCAGTTCCAGGGGATCTGACGGTTTCTTCTGGTCTCTGTGGGCATTGTACACATGTGGTGCATTTATACACATACAGGCAAAACACTCATACATATAAATAAATAAGTAATAAAAAAGAGAGAGGAAGAAAGGAAGGAGAGAGAAAGAAAAGAGGGAAAGAGAAAGATTGGGAGAGAGAAGAGAGAGAGGAAGAGGGACAAAGAACAGAGAGAAATAGAGGAAGGGAAGGAAAAGAAAGGCAAGTAGAAGGAGAGATGGAAAGAGAGGGAGAGAGAGAGAGAGAGAGAGAGAGAGAGAGAGAGAGAGAGAAAGGAGAGATAAAAGGTTGAGTACAATTTGGGCATTTGTTTATGAGACTGAACTACATCTAAGGCCAAACACCATTTCTGTCTGTAAGCAGCAGTCTCTTGGGGCTGGAGAGAGAAGTGGTTAAGAGCGCTTTCTGTGTAAGAAGGAGGACCTGAGTTCAAATCCCCAGCACCCATGTAAAAAGCCAGGTGTGGCAGCCTGTGCCTGTAACCCCAACATGGGGTGAGGCCAAGACAGGAGGATGTCTGGGGCTTGCTGATTGCCAGCCTAGCTCCAGATTTACTAAGAGACCCTGTCTTAAGGGAATAAGACAGAGTGTGATAGAGCAGGTCACCTGACATCTCTTCTGGCCTCTGCATGGGTGCACAGTACCCCCACTCCCATGTACACAGAAGTAGGCTCTTTCACATTATAAGATTTTTTTTTCCCTGCATGACTACATCACTTCTGGGTGAATGAATCTGTGTACAAACTTATATTATGCCCAAGAGCACGTGTATTCACATTCAACCAATTTGACAACTTCATCCCCCCCCCACAGTATTACAGCAAATGTACTTAACAGCAATTAGAATGTTTGTGCCTGCTGTGTATACCTCTCCCCAGAACACAAAGCTCTCCTCAACAGCAGCCGAAGTCATTCCAAAGATTAAAGCTGGTGATTTGCAAAGCTCTTTGGTTCATTTGTTTCCCGCAAATATCAAGATTAACAAAGAAATTCATTGATCCCATTTTGCCTTCTTAGAGCTGCTGCGTAGGCCCGAGGGAATATGACAGAAACACGTGGTTATGGGACTCATGAAGGCTGTGTGGCTTCCTTTCATGTCTAACATGTAGATCCATTATTGCTGTTGACAAAAGCGCTCAAGAAAACAAATCTATTTATGTATTTATTTTTGGTCTTTTTGAGACAGGGTCTCCCTGTAGCCCCAGCTGTCCTTGAACTCACTATGTAGACCAGGCTGGCCTAGAACTCACAGAGATCCGCCTGCCTCTGCCTCCTGAGTGCTGGGATTAAAGGCGTGTGCCACCAAGCCCGGCCTATTTATGTGTATTTTTACAGAAAGCATTCCACCTGATCTTTCCCCACTAACACCCTTCTCCATGGTTGTGAAGGAAATAGGGCTAATTTGTGGCTGTTGAAAAGGCAACTCTGATATGGGGTCCTGAACTAGTTTTCCATGTCTGTCCTAGTTTCATTCCTGTTGCTCTGATAAAACATTCTGACAAAAAGCAACTCAGGGGAGGAAAGAGTTTATTTAGCTTACACTTCCAGGTCACAGTCCATCATTGAGGGAAGTCAAGGCAGGAACTCAAGCAGGAACTTGAGGCAGAAACCATGGAGGATGCTGCTTACTGGCTCACTTACAGACTCATGCTCAGCTAGCTTTCTTATACAGCCCAGGACCACCTGCCTAGGGAATGGTGCTGCCCACAGTGAGCTGGGGTCTCCTACATCAATTAACAATCAAGATAGTCTCCCACAGACATGGCCACAGGCCAATCTGATAATTCCTCAATGGAGGCTTTACTGTTATATGACTCTAGGCTGTGCCAAGTTGACAGTTAAGGCTAGCCAGGATATTGTCTAACATGTTAATTTGCCCAGCAACTAGTATTTTGGGAATTTAGATGTGTCTTGAGTTGTACCAGATGCTGGGAAGTAAATACCATGGCAATTGTGGGGCAAAGTCCTTGTGCTTAGAGCAGAGAAATGTTTTCCAGTTATGCTGTTATGTTAAAGAAACCAGTAGCCAAGAACAGCCTCCATCTTAGATGCTTTTTCTGGGGGAGTCAAGGATAGCTGCCATTTCACTTCTTAAATTTCTGTGTATGTGTACCTATTGTGTACATGTTTTATGTATGTATGTGGGTGTATGCACATGTATTCATGTGAGGATGTGGTGGTTAATGTCTGGTTTCTTTCTCAGTTACTTTATCATTTATTTATTTATTTATTTATTTATTTATTTACATATGTACATAAGTGCAATGCCCTCAGAGGCCAGAAGAGAGTGTCAGGTCCCCTAGAACTGGGGTTACAGGTGGTTGTAAGATGCCATGTGTGGGCTGGGAACTGAACTCAAGTCCTCTGCAAGAGCAGCCAGTGCTCTTAACTGCTAAGCCATCTCTCCAGCCCCTCCACCTTAATTTTTTTTTTTTTTTGAGACAGAGTCTCTCACTGGCTAGGAGCTCACTTAATTAGGCTAGTCTGGCTGGGTTCTTGGGATCTAACTCAGGTCCTCGTGCTTGCAAGGCTCACTTAACTGACCAAACCATTTCTGAAGCCTTCAGGCACCCTTTAGGCTATTTCTGGTGGCATCAAAGGCAGCTGCCATTTTGAATGCTTCCCCTGGTGGAGCCAAGACCGGTTGTTATTTTAGATGTTTTCTGTGGAAAACATTGGGGCCACAAAGATTGCTTTGAACCAGGGTCTTCACCTCAGCTTGTATTTTCCTCCATTTTGTGACTTTTCCCCGATCTCTTTGCCTTTCTTCCCTGTAATTAAATAATTTTCCCAGTGCTCTGATGTGACTGACCAGGGATTCAAACTCAGGCTTAAAATAAATTTTGTGGACTTCTTTCCTTGTTTCCTACCATTTGGGGTCTTGGTTTTCTTGCATGGTTTAAATTTCGCTTGTTCTAAGTAATGTAGATGAAGCTTCTAGTTTTTGCCCTTGTTTAATAAGCTTAAGCCCTTCTGCCAGTACTTGTTCTGGGGCCAGCTGGTCTTCCATGAGGTCTTCTTGTATATGAGGGGGTGGTACCTGTGTGTGAAGTGGAGGTCAGTAATCAACATTGGGTGTCTTCCTCAGTTGCTTTTCATCTTATTTTCTGAGACAGAATCTCTCACTGAATGTGGAATTCACCAATTAGACTCTGCTGGCTGGTCAGTGAGCTCCCCAACCACCCAGGATCCACCTGTCTCTGCTCCTTAGAGCTGTCTTTATAGGGACGCAACCAAGCTTTTTACGTCGGTGCTGGGGATCTTAACTCAGGTCCTCGTGCTTACACAGTGTATTGGTTACTTTTCTGTTGCTGTGATAATACACCATGACCAAAAGTGACTTATGGAAGAGTTTATTTTGACTTATGATTCCAGAGGGATAAAAGTCTACCATGGTGGAAAGTAATGGCAGCAGGAGGAAGACATGGAGGCAGGAGCAGGAAGCTGAGCGATCACACCTTCAAAGGCAAATAGGAAGCAGGGAGAGTAAACTGGAAATGGGCTGAGGCTAGGAACTCTCAAAGCCCACTCCCAGAGAATACTTTCTCCAGCAAGCCTCCACCTCCCTCCTAAAGGGTCCATAACATCCCCAAACAGCACCACCAGCTATGGTGTTTAAACTAAATGTTTAAATACCTAAGCCTGTGGGGGATATTTCTCATTTAAACCACCACACACACAGCAGCCACTTTACCCAGTGAACCATCTCTCTAGCACCCCTGTGTAGTATTTTTGTTTATGTGGAATTCAAAACACAGCAGACCATTTTGGGAATGATAGCCTTCTTAGACAAGGGCATTCAAAGCAGGAAGCAAAAAAGAACATTTTAAGGAGTTTTGTAGATGCATGGTAAAATGTTTTTCAAAATAGGAATGCATTGACCATCACATGTGACAAGTTTTTAATCACACACCCAGTGTCATAGTGTCAAATGTCTTAAGAAGACAAGAGGCAAGAGGGCTGGTCACTTCTACTAGAGTTTAAGATGCTTCCTGTCTACAATCCCATCTGCTGGTAGAACAGGGAATGAGGTTCTTTAAGCAAAGGCCAGAGGAACTTACTTGCTGGGCTGAAAACCAAGTTAAGAATCCCACCCGGAGCTTGCTATGTAGACCTGGCTAGTCTCAGTCTCATGGAGCTCTACCTGCCTCTGCTTCCCAAGCGATGGGTTTCAAGGAGTACCCCACCATACCAGCAAGAGTCCTTTTTAACTTACTTCTTGGGTCTAGAGACAGGGCACAGTGGTTAAGAGTGTGTATTGCTCTTGTAGAGGACCGGAGTTCAGTTCCCAGCACCCATATCAGGTAGCTCACAGCCTCCTGTAATTCCAGCTCCAGGAGATCTGACACCTTCTTCTGACCTGTACAGGTACTGTACTCACATGGTGCGTGTATACACAGACACACAGACACACAGACACACACACAGAAATAAAAAGCAATTTTTTTAACCTACTTATTTGCTCTCTTCTTCTTCCAGATTTCTATGTTTATGTATGTGTGTTTGTGTGTGCATCTGTTTGCAAGTGGAGGCCAGAGGACAACCTCATGTATCTTTCCTCATTCACTCTCCACTTGTGTTTTGAGAAAGGGTCTCTCACTTTTACCTGGAATTGGCCCATTCAGCCAGCCATCCCAGGGATCCATCTGTCTCTACCTCCCCAGCAGGGATTATAGGCACAAACCACCAACCTGACTTTTTATATGGGTTCTGGAGATCAAAACTCAGCTCCTCATGATGGTGTGGCTAACTCTTTTAATGTTATTTATGTGTATGCATGTGTGTTTGTGTGTGGATATGTGTACATGAGTGCAGTACACATGGAGGCTGGAAGAGAGTGTTGGCTCCCTTGGAGCTGGATTTACTGGTGGCTGTGAGGAGCCATGTGACTGCTGGGAACTGAACTCTGGTCCTCTGGAAGAGCAGCAAGTGCTTTTTCCCACTGAACCGTCATCTCCCCAGCCTCCACTCCCAGATTCTGAAATGAATAGTCTTTATTCACCGCATCTCTCAGCTGTTCATCGTAGTAATCACCACACTGAATAGCAAGGATTTTTCCTGTGATTTCTGACTGTCTAGCACATTTTAACGTCTCTTTAAGTTAAAGGAAAGCTCACAAATAACAATTGACTGGTTCACTTATGGACTATGTAGAAGTTTATATAGAAAAATAATCCCTCTTCAAGCCACAGCCCAATTCTCTTTTCAGCTGAAGTGACTACTCTGGACTATTTTGTATCTTTCTAATTTTTTTTTTTCCTGTGGGGACATTGGTTACTTCTGTCTTGCTATGGCCATAGTATGGGACAGAAATAATGGAAGAGAAGGAGTTATTTCAATCAGGATTTCATAGGGTTTCAGTCCATCATGTTGGGGAGGACATGGTGGAATGGCTCAGTCCACGGCATGAGCAGTCTGTGTCAGAAACTGTTCCCATGGTGACAGACCAGGGCACAGAGAGAGTCCAGTGGGAACCAGGGTTCAGGGATAACCTCCAAAGGCCTTTCCTCTAGTGATCCACTCCCTGCAGCTGGCTCCACCTCCCCAAGTTTATACTGCCTTCTAAAATAGTACCTTCATCTGAGGACCAGGCATTCAAACCTTGAACCTGTGGGAGATATTTGAGATTCAAACTGTAACTGAGAGCAGGTCTGTTTTCAATTTGTTGTCATTATATTTTTTAATTACGTCATTTATTTTTTGGGGTCAGAGGAGTAGGCACCTGTCAGAGGTGCACATGTGGAGACAAGAGGACAAGTTATATGAGTTGGTTGTCTCCTTCTACCAGGTGTGTCCCAAGGATTGAACTCAGGTCCTCAGGCTTGGCAGCAGGCCCTGTTACCCTCTGAACCATCTTGCTGGCCCATTAATTTTGAAATACTTCTTCTGTCTCCAAAGGACTTCACAGTCTATGAGTGGTCCTCTTCACACTTCGCAACAGTGTATAAAAACATGTTTCATTTTGATTTTCCAACCTGAGGGTAAAAAAGGATATTTTTTATAGTCCTGAGATTCTATTTTATTATTATTGCTATTATTATTATCATCATCATTATTATTAATAATATTATTATTGTTACTTCGAACATGGACATCTTTTCATGTATTTTGAAGATTTTGAGATGGATTTTTTGTTAAATATTTCATTTATTATTATTTTTATTTTATGTGTATGAGTGTTTTGCCTGTATGTATGTAAGTACAACATGTTCGTGCAAATTCTGCAGAGGCTTGTTAGTCAACATGTGCCTTCTGGGAACTGGACTTGGGTCCTTTGCAAGACCAACCAGTGCTCTTAACCACTGAGCCATCTCTCCAACACCTGAGGCAGGTTTTCTTAAAAAAAATCTTACTATAATGGCTAATTTATCCTTTAGCATTTAAAAATTATTTTTAAGTTTATGAGTGTACAGTGCCCACAGAGGGTATCAGATCCCTAGAACTGGAGTTCCAGATGATTGTTAGCCACTGTGTGGGTGCTGGGAACTGAACTTGGTTCCTTGGCAAGAGCATCCAGTGCTCTTAACCCCTGAGCCATCTCTCCAGCTACCTCCTTTAGCACTTTGTTTTTTGAGACAGAGTCTCTCTGTAGCCCCAAATGGCTAAGAATTCGCTATGTAGACTACGCTGTCCCCTTCTCCCAGCTCTCTCTTTGCAAGTCCTTACCCAGAAGTCACCTACTGGTGCTTCACATCCCAGATCAAATTTTATCTCCCACATTAAACCTTCCCAGATCCCCCATCAATCTCTCCCGAGCAGAAATAAGCTCCCAGAACCTCTTGAACAAACCTCCTCGTGGTATTTATCATTTTGTGTCATAACTATGATTCATAGATTACTTTCTCTCACAGAACTGTGAGCTTTTCCAGGCGATAGAAATCTTAAATTCTTACAGAATTTCTTTTCTTTTATTTATATTTTTTTGTGAGACAAGGTCTTATACATCCAGGGCTGGCATTGAACTCACTATGTGGCTGAGGATAACATCGAAATTCTGATATTCCTGCCTCCACCTGAGAGGACAGAAATTTTTTTTTAACTGTTCTGGGGCCTGGTGAGATGGCTCAGTGGGTAAAGCACTTGCCGTATAAGGATAAGGATCTGAGTTTGAATCCCCAGAGCTCACATAAAGCTGGACATGGTAACACACATCTATAATCCCAGCTTTCCTATGGTGAGATGGGAGGCAGAGACAGGAAAAGCCCTGGAAATTTGTGGTCCACCTATCCCTGTGTATACAGCAATGTGCAAGAAAGAACCACTGGAGAGATGGTTCAGTGGTTAAGAGCACTGGCTACTCTTGCAAAGGATCCAGGTTTAGTTCCCAGGACCCCATGGTGGCTTGCAACCATCTGTAACTCCAGTTACAGGGGATCTGACACCATCTTCTAATATCCAAGGTATTGCACTCACATGTGTGTGCATGCATGTGTGTGCACACACAGACACAATAAATAAAAACAAAAATAAATCTTTAAAAAGAATAGATCCTAGATCCTTCCTCAAACAAGGTGGGAGGTGAGGACTGATACTCAAATGTGTCCTCTGACCCACATACATAGCTTGTTCTCTCTCTCTCTCTCTCTCTCTCTCTCTCTCTCTCTCTCTCCTCTCCATTTTTTTAAAAAAATTTGTATCTTTGACACCTTGCAGGCCCCTGATGGATACTCAGTTTTTCAAATGTCACAAAGAAGCTAATGTTTCTGTATGATACATATTATGCTTGTCCTTTGGTGGGTTAAAAATAAAGGAGCAGGTTTTCTAAATGGATGAGTATGATCCATGTTAGAATCAAGGGATGGAAACTACTCTCCCTCCATGGTCAGCACCGAGGCATACTTGCTCTGTTCAGTTTCCTGGGAGTTTTTGCAGGTAAATCCAGTGGGATGAAAAATATTTGGAGTTTTAATAAGTCACTATCCCCAAGAAGGGGAGATTATTCATCAGTAATCCAATGTGGCATCTTTACCCAGGCAGAATGGGTGCCCTGCAGTGGATTCAGCTTTCCTATGATTTTTAGTCATCTCATTAAATCTTTGACATCCCAGAACTAAATGCTCTACATTACTCACTTAGGGCACAGAGACTGCGTTCATCAGTTTTCTGTCACTATAACAAAGTGCCTGAGGAAATAAACTTTTGTGCTTTTAAACTGGAGAGATGGCTCGGTGGTTAAAAGCACTGACTGCTCTTGCAGAGGACCCAGGTTTGAGTCCTAGCACCCAAATGGTAGCTACGAACCATCCTTAACTCCAGTTCCAGGGGAATCCGAAGCCCTCTTCTGACCTCCACAGCATTGCATGTCATGGGTGCACTTACATACATGCAGGCAATACACTCATACACATTAAAAAAAATTTTAAAAAGATTTAATTTTAATGATGTGTATGTGTGTATGTATGTATGTATGTATGTATGTATGTATGTATACATGAGTACAGTGTCCACAGAGGCTGGAAGAGAGTGCTGGATTCTCTAGAGCTGGAGTTACAGGAAGTTGTGAGTCACCAATGTGGGTGCTGGGAACCAAAGTCAGGTCCTCTGCAAGAGCAGTATATAATCTTAACCAACGAACCATTTCTCCAGCTCCTAATTATGCTTTTTGACTTTTCATGATTAAATAGCATAAAATATTTTGCTCTTTAGCTGCTGCTATAAAGCATTTTTCCCTTGCAGTTTGTTGTGGTGTCTGCATTTTATTTCGAGGAGCACAAGTGTGTGGTTATTATTAAACCTACTAACTTTGAAGTTGGAAGTTCTTCAATATCCAGATTTTTTTTGGATAACAGATAACTCACTTCTTCACTTGTATTTGGAATTCTAAATTTAGCTTTTTGAATCTGAAATTGATTTCGAAGTGTGTGTAGAGGTCCAGTGCTCCTGATTTCACCATTTTGTCCTAATTCCTTTGCGTAGATTCTCTGAGATTCCTGTTTCATGTCTCAGTTGGTGGCTAGACTGGAATTTACTTTGTAAACCAGACTGGCCTCAAACTTTTTCATCTGTCCTGTTTAGCCTCCCATGTGCTGGGTTTTCAGACTGAGCTGGGCTCAGAGAAGTCTTTTAAAAAGTAATCTGTGGTATTTTGTTGTTGATGATGATGATTTGATTCTTAGACAGAGTCTCATGTAGTCCAGGCTGGCCTCGAACTCGTTATGTAGATGAAGATGACCTTGAAGTCTGATCCTCCTGCCTCCATACTGCTGAGGTTATAGGAGTGTGCCAGCACACCTGATTTATGCCATGCTAAGGATGGAACCCAGGGCCTTGTGCGTGGTAAAGCAAACTAAATTAAAACAATACAGAACAAACAACAAAGTATTTGGAGCAGTTTGGAGCTCTGGGAAGTGACAGAGAAGGGGCAGCTTTTAATTGAGAATAGAGGCTTTATGGCTTTCAGTTTCTGGAAAAAGTCCTACTGACTGAAACTGAGGTCTGCCGATCCTTCAAATAAGGCTATTTATTATTTCCAGTTTACACTTTTCCTTAATGTCTTTCCAACCCTCCCACGGTGTCCAGGCTGCCCCCCTCCTTCCTTCCACTCAGGTTGCCACCTGAGGTGTGTGTGCGGGGGTGCGTTACCTCTGCTGCAAGCACACAGAGTTTTTCTTAGCTCTGGCCTAAAACTGTTGGCAATAATTTACCCTGAATTGTTTTTGGAGCTTCTATTCCTGGGCCATGGCTTAATAAAACTTTAGGAGTTTTCTCCCTCTACCACCCACCTTTTCTCTCTTTTTTTTTGCTTTGTTTCAGTACAATAAAACCAGTTTTGTCAGTCCTGGACAGAATCATCTACTGAACTGAGAGTTTGAAGGCGCTTGCTCATGTGTATGTGATGCATGTGCTCTGTGTATTGTGCATATGTAGTATGCCTGATAAATGTGTAGTGTGTATAATGTTTGTGTTATGTACCATTCTAGTTTCCTTTCTGTTTCTGTGACAAAAAGCACCTTGGGGGAGGAAAGGGTTTATTTTAACTCACAGTTTTGGGTTACAGCTGCCCAGAACTATGCCCACTGGGGAATGCACAGTGGCAGGAACTTGAAGCAGCTGGTCACATCACACCACAGTAGAGCAGAGAAACGAATGCACCCTGCTGCCTGCCTGCTGGCTCTCATCTAGCTTCCTCCACTCTTACACAGTTCAGCACTCCCTGCCTAAGGAATGGTGCCATCCACAGTGGGCTGGGTCAATTAGCAATCAAGACAATCCCTCACAGACCTGCCCACAGGCCTGTCTTATTCAGTAATTCCTCATTAAGACTCTCCTCCCAGGTGATTCTAAGATGTGTGAAGCTGACAAAGCTAACCGTGGGGCTGAGGAGATGACTCAGTGGTTAAGAACATGTGCTGCTGTTGCAGAAGAACCAGGTTCAGTTCCTGACGTTAGGTGGCTCCCAACTGTAACTCCAGCTCCAAGGGATCCAACACCTCTTCTGGCTTCATGAGTGACACACTGTCCCCTCCCCCATACAAACATACACATAAAATACAAATAATTATTTAAAAAACCTAACCAGCACATGTATGCAGTGTATCTGTGGGTGTACAGTATATATGTGTGTAGTGTGTGGTTTATGACGTTTATGTAGTGTAGTGTGGTGTAGTGTGTGTGTGGTGTAGTGTGTGATTAAGTGATATGTGTGTATACATAAGTGATGTATATTTTTGTGTGTGATGTGTGTACATATGTGTATGTATTGTATGTTATATAATGTGTGTGAGATATGTGGCATGTAAATATGAAGTGTTATGTGTGTATTGTATACTGAATGTGGTGTGTGTGTAGGATGCATATATGTGTTGTATGTGTATTGTATAACGTGTGGTATATGTGAAGAGTATATATGTGTATATATATATATGTGTTACGTATGCTTTTCATGTCTTTCATTTTATTTTAGAGAAAGCATTTTGTACAATCAGTCAACTATGGACAGAACCAAGGCTAAAGAGGGTGGATCTACCGCCTTTCATTAAAGCCATTCTGACTGTGGAGCGTAGAGATTTCTTGCCTGTGGTGGGGCCTCTTACTCTCTCTTTGCTTTACTGGGGAAGTACAGCCTCCTAGACTTTGGCTAAAGACAGTTGCTCTTGCTTGGAAAAGCAACTCCTTGTGACTCAGAGGGGAAAAAAAAGCACTTCTGAGGTAGCCATGGAGCCAGAAGATCCATCCAAGAATCAGAAATACATTGGGGAATATTCCAGAATAAATGTTTGTAGAAACCAGTCTGGCAAGGAAGACACAGAGCTTTGCAGGCTGACACAGGTGCTGTCTGGCCCCATGGCTATGGTCCAGTTCAACCCTCCCAGCATGCTCTTGTGTTAGGCCAATGAAGGGTAACAATTCTACCCCCACCCCCAAACCCTAACATTGGGGCTGGAGAGAAGGCTCAGTGGTTAAGAACACTCACTGTTCTGCAGAGGATGAGAGTTCAGTTCTCAGCACCCACAACCATCTGTAACTTCCACTCCAGGAGATCCAATGCTCTCTTCTGGCCTCTACAGGCACCTATACACACATGTGCACATACACTTAGACACATAGAAACATACATACACACAAACAAAAATAAATCTTTAAAAAAACTTAACATGCATATACCTATAATCACTTAATTTCTAGAGGTTTCTCTGGGGTTCTGTGGACCCCAAGATAAAAATTCATACAATGGAGCAAGCTGAACACCAAAGTCAAGAAGGTCCACCAAGATGGACAGGAAGACCCAGGGAGCTCTAAGGCTATATCAGGCAGTTTGTCCTGAGACTGAGCTAATGAGATGTATGGCTCTTCCCATAGGAACTGCAGAGCTCAACAGAGGACATTAAACCACCCAGTATTTTTCCCTAATAATGACAGAGGGACTGCATGCCTCGCCCTCATTTCACCCCACATCTCATTTTTGCAAGGTCTGCTGTTGCTAAAAATGATAACACTCTCCTAGATTAGAGAAAAGGCTTGATGAGGAGGGAAGCGGGACTGGAGCATGGGGCTGAGGAAAGCACTTGACCCACACATCCTCATGAAGCCTGTGAGCCCTGATTAGTAAATCAAGAGAGACAGAAGTACAGTTGTGTTTGAGGTGTCTGCCAAGCATGGAGGAGCTGTCAACCATGTTGTAATTGCAGTAGGAAATAAATGATACCTTTGATCATGTGAAGAAGAGAAAGAATACAGGAGGGAGGGTAATTTTCATGTCTGTATTGCATGGGATTCTGGGAAAGGAGAAAGAGGCTCAGTGGTTGCACTGAGGAGGGAGAGAACAGGTTGGTGGGAGGGACAGAAAACAGCAAAGGAGAGGCACTGGACCTAGGGCTGGTGGGTAGAGGACTAGCCAGGCAAAAGGACGAGTATTTTAGTCAGAATGTGCGAATGGAGGGACAACATTCCCAAGCGTAGGACCTATGAGTGTTTGTATCAACTGGGCAGCCAGGAGAGGTGATAGAGAGAAGAATTGGGGTTCAACTTGGGTGCAGTGTTTGTTTTCCTTCATATTGTAACTAACAGCCAACAGGAAAAGCTGAAGAGAGGAAGATGTATTTGGGCTTAAAGTTTCCGAGACTATTAGTCAGTCAATTAATGTGGAATGTGCAGAGTGGAGCCAAGCAGCTCACACTACAGAAGGCAGGAAGCAGAAAGAGGGAGTATAGGAAGGAGCCAGGGCAAGTCTAACCTCCAAGAACACACCCTCCGTGATCTACTTCCTCTAAGCTCTACCTTCTATCACATCCCCATTTATTATTAATGAATCCCTCAAGAGACTGATGCATTTATTACATCAGAGTCATTATCCCAGCTTCATTTCTATTTCTGTGAGAAAACATCCTGACAAAAACAACTCAGGGATGAAAGGAGTTTATTTTAGTTCACAGTTCCAGGTCACAGTCCATCATTGAGGGGAAGTCAAAGCAGCAGGAACTTGAGGCAGCTGGACACATCACCTCCACAGTCAGGAGCAGAGAGAAGTGAAGCCACGTGTGCTCACTTGCTCAGCAGGATTTCTCCAGTCTTACACAGTCCAGAACCCCCTACCTACTGCCATTTGCAGTGGGTTGAGTCTTCCCACACCAATTAAGACAATTCCCCACAGACATGCCCATAGGCCAACACCTCTTCTAAACAATCCCTCATCAAGACTCTCTTTCCAGGTGACTCTAGATTGTGTCAGGTTGACAACTAAAACCAACCATCACATCACCAAAAGACTCCATCACTACCATGATGGACTGTCCCCTCCAATTCTGAGCCAAAAGAAGTCCTTCTTTTAAGTTGATTTTGTCAAATATTTAGTCAGATCAAAAAGAACAGTAACGAAAAGGGGTCATTGTTGAGCTCCTCAACTCAGCTTCCATCAAGGAAAAAGGGGGGTGAAAAAAGATAAACTCGAAGGTAGGTGAGGTTGCAAGTACTGGATGGTGGAGGTGGTCCTGGGATTGCTTCTCATTCTTACATGTGTGTAGATGTGATGGTTAATATTGATCATCAACTCCTCAGAGCCTATAACTGCCTATGAGACACACCTCTGCACATGTGTGTCCTGGGAGGAGGTTTCTAGATTGAGTTAGCTGAGGCTGGAAGCCCCACCTTAAATGTGAGCAGCACCATCCCATGGGCTGGGGTCCTGGACTGAATAAAAAGGAGAAAGTGAGCTGAGCACCAGCATTCATCTCTCTGCTTCCTGACTGTGGATACCATGTGAGCAGCTGCCTCACACTCCTGCTGCCATGCCTCCCCACCATTATGGACTATGCCCTCAAACTGTGAGCCACAATAAACCCTTCCTTAAGTTGTTTATGTCAGGTATTTTGTCATAGCAATGAAAAGAAATGAACCAATACACCAGAAAAGGACTAACAGATGGGGAAAAAATAGAGCAGCCTGGGAAGTAGAGGCTGAGAGGAGATCTCCTGGGAGCTGAGGGAGGAAAGCTGGCAGGGAAAGACACTGAGGAGGTTGGAGCTGAGTACAGCTGCTCTGGCAGTGAGGAGGAGTCTGCAAAGGCCAGGGGAGTTTGGAGGTAATTGTACTGCGGAAACATGAACATGATGGGCTCACTTGAGCATCCCTCACGGTGGTCAGGAGCACTGAGGCTGTGACAAGCGGGAGGGATTGTGGTGAGAGTGATGAAGTGACGACACATCTCTTCCATGCAAGCTTCTCTCCCAATGTGAAGGGCAGTGTGTTAAGTCAGGGGTCCTTGGAAGAGGAAGATAGCAATAGTGTGTGTGTGTGTGTGTGTGTGTGTGTGTGTGTGTAAGAAGAGAGAGAGAGTGACAGAGAAGATGGAGAGAGAGACAGCAACAGAGAAGACAAAGAGAGAGTTGAAGAAATGGAGAGAGAGAGATGGAGAAACAAAGAGATGAGAAAGATAGAGTGATGACAGGAGAGATGAGAAATGGAGAGAGAGACAGAAAGATAGAGGAGGGAAAGAAGAAGGATGACAAGAGAGGTTTGAAAATATGAGGAATGGAGAGAAAGAAAGGGAGGGGGGAGAGATCAAAGAGATGAGACAGAGAGACAGAGAAAGACTTGGGAGGAGGGGCAGCTCTGAGCTGCCTATTCCAGTTACCTGCCCTGTGCTGGCCATTATTGTGCTACTCAGAGATCCCCATGCTCACAACCACGGCCTGGAGAACCTTCCGCCTCCAACCCCTCAATTCTGCAAGAACAAAGGGATGGAGACCTCTTACATTCCAGCATCCATTTGCAGCATTTATACTTCAGATTTCAGGAAGCTTAGACTCACCACTGGGGGGGGGGGAGCGGGGACCATCACCCCACAGTGTAGCTCAGCCTCATCTCCCAAGGGCTGCATCTTTCATCTGTTCTGTGTACTCCAGTCCAGGGGCCTGTGAGTACTCTCCCTCTGCTCTCCACACTTCATCCCTAAGTCATGTTCTACCCTATGGATTAGAAATGACATATGTATCCATCAGTGCCTGGACTGACTCATGAACATGGCTAGAACTTCTGTCATCTGTCTTTCCACTCATCAAGTTTATTATTAGCATCTGCCATAGATCAGGCTTCTGCAAGCCAGGCAGAGAGGTTTGTTTTAGTTTTTATTTTTTATTAGCATGTATTCATTCTACAAAATGATGGGTTTCCTTAGAACCTTTTCATAAATTTATATAGTGGGCTTTTATCAAAGTCAGTCCCATGATCCTCTCTTGACCCCCTCCTCATCCTTCTGGTCCCTTCCTCTCCACAGAAAGTCCTCTTCTACTTTCATATCATATGTGTGTGTAATTTTATTTTAATTTTTAAAAAGATGTACTATTAATGCATCTCTACATGTGTCTGTGTGTGGGTATGTGCACATGAATACAATGCCCACAGAGACCGGAGCAGGGCATCGGTTCCCCTGGAGTTGGAGTTATAGGTGGTTGTGAGCTGCTGGATGTGGGTTCTGGGAACTGAACTTTGGTCCTCTGGAAGAGCAGCCCGTGCTCTTAACTGCTGAACTATCTCTCCAGCTACAACATTTGTCTCTCTGACTCTGGTTATCTCACCTATGTGATGATCTCCAGTTCATTCCATTTTTCTGCCAGTGACGCAGTGACATCATTTCTTTGTGAATTAAAAAAAAAAAACGAAACCTCCACTCGGTGTGTGTGTGTGTGTGTGCACGTGTACTTACAGTGTATGCATGCACATGTGCTTACATATATCTTAGAGTATTTGAGACAGGGTCTTTCTGTCCCTGGCTGGCGAGGAACTCCCTATGTAGACCAGGCTGACCTTAATCTCACAGAGATCCATCTGCCTCTATCTCCTGAGTGCTGGGATTAAAGTTATGCACCTGCCCAGCTGTCTTAGACTTTTTAAACAAGTGGTGCCTACCTTTCTAGAACTTAAAGACCAGCAAGCATAAGGCTGATTCTCATAATAATAACTACTGTGTGCCTGTTGTCTGTGGTCAAGCGAATGTGCCAAACCTGGTGAGTATTTAACACAGAAGAGCCTGTGGGTTCTGGGGAGGGGCAGGGGAAGGGGATAGGCATCTATGTGGGGGAAAGTTCTTGACCTGGGCCTGTGGTTATCTAAGGTATGTTGAAGGGAACAGAGAAGCCAGAATAGGGAATAAAAATGCCAACCAGGCTAATTGGATCTTTTCATTAGAAGGTTCTAGAAGGTTCTGTATTGCTGGATCTTGCAAGAAGCTCGGAGCCAGGGTCAGTGTGGATCATTGTAACAGTTTTTCAGATGGCCAAGTTGAGGTGTATAGACATGATGAGAGTTCTGTGCCAGAGTGACATGTCTATGGAGAAACACTTCTCACCTCTGAAATCTCCAAGGATGTGGGTTTATTGTTGTTCACTTGGACCTATAAATGGGCAAGACTGAGGCCACTATCCCCCAATGGCTCTTATATTCCACTTTACTAGGGGAGTCTTGCATTATGGCTCTATATTTAGTCAAGGCTCTCTAGGGGACCAGAATTGATAGAATGAGTGTATCTTATGAAGTGGGATTTATCATATTGGCTTACACCGTCAGGGCTGGGTAGTTCAACAATGGCTGTCTGCACACTGGAGAGGTTAAGAACATAGTAGCTGTTCAGTCCACAAGGATGCATGCCTCAACAAGCCCAATCTAGTGCCAAAGGCCTGGAGGGTCCCCAGAGAGCTGGTGGTCTTCAATCCACCTTGGAAGGCTGAGCTAGATTCTGATGGCAGCAAAGGATGGCAAAGGCAGCAGCAGGGGTAGATGTATTCGCTCGCAAGGAGTGAAGACAGCCAAGCAGGCAGCAAGACTTGTCCATCAGACTTCTCTATGAGGGCTTCTATGAAAAGTGCTGTATACTCTGGGGGAGGGTTCTGAGCCCTGTGTACTCTTCCTGGAAATGACCTCACAGACCTGCCTAGAGGTGCGTCTCTTAGTTCCAGGTCCCATCAAGTTAACAGCCATCGAAAACCCTCCTGAGCACAACTGGACCCCATTGTGGGTAGAGAAGCAGTGTGGACACAGAGCACTCTAGCTTTATTGCTTGGCTGCAAGGGTCAGAGGGTGTTAAAATAGCAGAGCAGCAGAGGTGGAGAGATGACACAGTGGTTAAGAGCATTCGCTGCTCTTCCAGAGGACCAAGGTTCAGTTCCCAGCACCCACATGGCAGCTAACAACCTTGTATAACTCCAGTTCCAGCAGATCTTATACCATCTTTTGTCCTCTGCAGGCATTACATGTGTGTGGTGCACTTACATATGTGCACGCAAAACACTCGTGTATGTACATAAAATTTAAAAAAGTTAATTTAAAAAACTAATGGCCAGCACTGGGAATGTGGCTCAGTTGGTAGAGTGCTTGCCCAGCATGCACAAGGCCCTGGGTTCCATCCCTAGCATGGCATAAACTGTGCATGGTGGTGCATGTCTGTAATTTTAGCACTTGGGAGGTGGAGGCAGGAGGATCAGAAGTTCAAGGTCATCCTTGGTTATACAGTGCCAGTCTGAGCTACATGAGACCCTATCTCAAAAATTAAAGTAAAATAAAATAGAACCAAAGAAGGTAGCCCAAGGAGTGAGTGTTCGGAGTAGCTAGGCATGAACTGAGTATGCTCTGCTTTCAGGATAGAGAATAACAGACTGAGATGGAGCAGCTGCCAGACTCCCAGGCTGAGAATGCTGGACCGGCCCTGAGGGACGTGATGGTGTGCCCTCATTCCTCAGATCACCACCCAGTCAATGAGATGACTCCCACCAATGCTCAGAAACTCATCCACTGTCACTCTAATCTTCCCAGCTTCCACCAGGCTTGAATTTACAGGAACATAGCAAAAATGGGGCTGTGTGATCCATGAATCCCCAGACAGTCTCCTCAGAAGGCATGGATGTATATCGTAACAGAACTTTATTTTCTTCTTAAAATTGCTTGCGTGATTAATATGGCCCGTCACAGCCCAAGCTGCTCAACATCAAAAACAGCTGCATCTCTCGCTCTGTCCTCAGCACTGCATCCCTCCCACTCTGTCCCTTCATCTGGTTTCCTTTGTTTAGGTCCCTCAGGCTTTCCTTCTATGAACCCTACAATCTCATACAGTTGTATTCTTTTCGTGTGTGTGTGTGTGTGTGTGTGTAGGCATGTGTGCAAGTAGAGGCCAAAGGACAACAGCCTCAGCTGTCATTTCTCAAGTGCTGTCCACCTTGTTTATTTTATTTAATTATTTCTTTTTCCTTTCTGTGTGATGTGCATGTGTGTATGCATTCTTTTGTGTGTAGTCTCACATGTGCATGGGTGTACATGTACATGTGTATATGTGTGTGTGCATGTGGAGGGCCGAGGTTGATGTCAGGGATCATCCTCCATCCCTTTTCCGCCTTATCCATTGAGTGAGGGTCTCTCAATCAAACTCAGAGCTCACCAATATGGCTAGTCTCACTAGCCAGCTTGCTCTGGGGATCTCCTGTCTTCATTTATGTGGGCCTCTAGGGGTCTGAATTCTGGTCCTCTTACTTGCACAGCAAGTGCTTTGACCACTGAGGCATCTCCCCAGTCCCCACCTTGTTTATTTGAAACAGGGTCTGCCACTAACCTGAAACTCACCAGGTAGACTAGACAGGCTGGACAGAGAGTCCCAGGGATTCACCTGTCTCTGCCTTCCCAGCACTGGGATTGCAATCACAAGCATGCACCACCACACCTGAGTTTTTGTATGTGGGTTACATATGGAGATGGAACTCAGGTCCTTGTGTTTTCACAGCAAGCACTCAATCAACTGTGTTATCTATCCAGCTATAGGTTTGTTTTTAAATCTACCTTTCATGACATGGAACTGAGGGACATTTCTGATTCAAACCATAATACCATGGGAGTGTGGAGGTGATACAGGTGGATTCAGGTGGATGTGTGCTTAAGACTGGTGTTTTCTCTTTCCTTTGTGTGGTAAATTTTGTGAGGTAAGCTGAATCCTTTAATGTTGTCCTAGTTTGCATCTCTATTATTGTGGTTAAAACACTGACTAAACCAACTTAGGAAAGAAAGTATTTGGTTGAAAGTTCACAGTTCATCATCAAGGGAAGTCAAGGCAGGAACTCAGGACAGGAATCTGGAACACAGACCATAGAGGAATGCTGCTTACTGGCTTGCTCCTCTGGCCCGTGCTTGGCCTGCTTTCTTATACAACCCAGGACTACCTGCCCAAGGGTAGCACCACCCGCAGTGGGCTGGACCCTCCCACATTGCTCAACAATCAAGAAAATGCCTCACAGACATGGCCACAGGCCAGCCCAATGGAGGAAATTCCTCAGTTGAGGTTCCCTCAGCCCAGGTGTGTCAAGTTGACAACTAAAGCTATCCAGACAATGGACCCCTTGTCAACTTGACACACAAGCACATCACTTTTAAATCACATTTCCATTTCTTATCCCCAAGATCTCATATTAACATTTAATATTACAACACAAAAAATACTACAACATTAAAAGCCCATAGTTAAAAATTCAAACACTTTAAAAATGCATTGTCTCTTTAAAATATTCCAAGTATCTCAACTGTAGGCTCCTGTAAAATCCAAAATAAGCTACATACTGTCTCGTTTCAAAAGGGAAAAAACTGGGCACACTTAAATAAAATCAAACTCCTGCAATGTAGCTTGGTGTTGGACATCTGGGAATCTCTCACAATGTTCTGGGCTCCAAAGGACTTGGACAGCTCCACTTCTCTGGCTCTGCCATCCACAGCACACTCAGCTTGTCTCATTGATTCAGGCTGGCTCCACTGCATACCTGCCACTGTCCATGGTGGTCATTCCATGGTGCTGGCATCTCCAATATACTGGTGTCTCCATTGCAACTCAGGCTACGCCTTCACTAATGGCCTCTTCTGGCTTCTCAGGGTATCAAGCCTCAAATTCTCTCCAGGACTCATGCCTGCCTTCAAAACTAGTACCATGTAGGAGACTCTTACACATTACTAAGTCCTTCTTCCAGGTTGAGATGGAGCCACAAGGCCCCTCTGGACCACAGATTCTGTGTGACCATGAGGAAATTACTTTCCAGAAGATTTCACCTCAATGATGCTGGTCTCTTGTTAATCACAGCTGATTCTTCAGCCCCAGCTGGCCAGAAAACAGATTCTCAATTTAAAATATCACACAAACAGCTCTGATAGTCTTTGCTTCTCTTGAAATGTTGCAAGCCAGGCCTCCATCATTCACAGTTCTCTTCAGCATAACTGTTTCAAGCTCCACAGTAACAACTTACTAAGTTCTGAGCACTCAGTGGCTTTTCCAGCCCAAAGATCCAAATACTTCCACAATCCTCCCCCAAACAATATGGTCAGATCTGTAACAGCAATACCCCATGATCCTGGTACCAACTTCTATTCTAGTTTGCTTTCTACTGTTGTAACAAAACACTGACCAAACCAATTTGGGGAGGAAGGGATTTATTTGGCTCATAGCTCTCAGTCCATCATCAAGGGAAACCAAGGCAGGAACTGGAGGACAGATCATGAAGGAACACTTCTTACTGGCTTGCTCCTCAGGTCCTTGCCCAGCCTTCTTTCTTATACAAACTAGGACCACCTGCCCAGGGGTGGCACAGTAGACTGGCTCTCCCACATCACTCCACACTCAAGAACCCCCCCTCCCCACACACACACATGCAGATGGCCACAGGTCAATCCAATGGAGGAAATTCTTCAGTTCTGGTTCCTTTTATCCAGGTGAGTCAAGTAGACAATTGAATCTATCCAGCACAAATGTGTTCTTCCTTAGGTTTAATTCACAGTTCTTAGCCCAAAAGAGGTCAAGAGAGCACTTGGGGTGTAGCACAGTTGGTAGAGAGTTTTCTAGCATGCATGAAGCCCTGGATTCCATCCCTATCACTACATAAACCAACCATGGTGGTGCATGCCTGCAATTGTAGCACTTGGGAGGAAGAGGCAAGAGGAATCCTCATCTTTCGCTATTGATATTTGAGGCCAGCCTGTGCTACATAAGATCTTGTTTCAAATAAAAGCTGAGAGAGAGAGAGGAAAGAGAGGGAAGAGAGAGAAGGAAGCCAAGAGATCAGTTAGCTAAAATCATTCAAGGTTAGCTATGTATTTCATATATAATGTTGTCATAGTGTGCATCTCTATTATTGCATATCTATCTTCTTTTTAAAGATATGTACTTATTTTATATGTATGTGTGTGCATGTGTGGGAGTGTATATAACTACATCACATGTGTACAGGTGCCCCCTGGAAGCCAGAACATGGCTTCCCTGGAACTGGAGTTACAGGTGGTTGTGAGCCACCCAGTGTAGGTGCTGGGAACAAACTGGGACCTTCTATAAGAACAGCAAGTGCTCTTAACCACTGATCCATCTCTCCAACCTCTCCTGTGCCTTCTTGCTCCCTCTGACAACCTTCTCGTTCTCCCTTCCCCAGGTGTAAGGAACTCAAATACTCTAAGGAGCTGCCGCAAATCTCCATCATCTTCATCTTTGTGAATGAGGCCCTGTCAGTGATCCTGCGGTCAGTACACAGTGCTGTCAATCACACACCCACACACTTGCTGAAGGAAATCATCCTGGTGGATGACAACAGTGATGAAGGTATGGGGGTGGATGGCCCATAGGCCTCAGATGAAAATGTCACTTCTGCTCCCAAGAGAGCCCTGTGTCCATGGCTTTTGCTCCTTAGAATATGTCAGGCAAAGGGAGGGGTTTGAAAGGAGGAGGTCCCAGTAGACATTGGTTCATTAATGTCTAAATTCTCCAGAGCTCTGTGCTGGTTAGTTTTTTTGGTGTTTTTTTTTTTATGTTGTTGTTGCTGCTGTTATTGTTTGTTTTTAATTTTCAGCTTGACACAACCTTATCTAGATCAGATTGATCTGTGGGCATGTCTGTGGGGGATTTTCTTGATTGCTAATTGGTGTGGGAAGACCCAGCCCACTGAGGGAGGTACCATTCCCTAGATGGTGTGTGGGGGGGGGTACTGTGTACAAGAGAAATAGAGCTGAGAGAAAGCAAGTGAGGTTCCATCCGTCTCTTTCTGCCCTTGACTGTGGGTGTGATGTGAGGAGCTATCTGAGTTCCCACACGGACTTCCTTCAGTGGTGGACTGTGACCTGGAAGTAGAAGCCAAATAAACCCTTTCCTCCCCCAAGTTGCTTATGATCAGGGCGTTTTTATCACAGCAACAAAAGTGAAACCAGGATAGGCTCAGTAGGTAAAAATGCGTGTCACACAATCATGAGGACCTGAGTTCAATCCCCCAGAGCCCATGTGAAAAAAGCCAGGTGTGAGTTAGTATTGGGAGCTTATAACCCCAGCACCAGGGAGGCAGAGGTAGGAGGATCCTAGGGCTCTATGGCCAGGCAGCCTAGCCTAATTGGTGAGCTTCAGGCCAAGGAGACATTCTGTCTCATGCCTGAGAAATGACATTATGGGCTGCCTGTGGCCTCCACAGGCACACACACACACACACACACACACACACACACACACACACATGCATACACACAATAAAAATAAATAAATTTCAAAAAGTAAAATTACTGGTACCACACACCTTGTAACCCCAGCACTCAGGAGGCTAAGACAGGAGGATCATGAGTTCAGAGTCAGCCTGGGTTATGCAACAACTTCTGTGCCAGTCCAGGCTACATAATGAGACTCTATTGGAAAAAAAAAAAAAAAACCATACAACAAGAGTAAATTAGTGGGTTTGAATCTAGATTAATTGCCTTTTATTCATATCACCTAAAGAACATAAAGAGGAAGGGCTGAATCCTTCCTTTCCCTGTCTTTTACTGCTGTCTCTACTGTCTTTTCCAAGATTTAAGTAAAGAAGTTAATTCTGGGTGCGGTGGCACACACCTTTAATGCCAGCACTCAGGAGGAGGCAGAGGCAGGCAGATCTTTGTGAGATCCAGGCCAAACTCGTCTACATAGTAAGTTCCAGGTGGGCTGAGGCTACAGGAGAACCTGTCAAAAAAAATAAAGCAATTGTCCTTGGAGCTGGGGAGATGGCCCAGTCAACAGAGTACCAATCATGAAAGCAGGAGTTTAATCTCCAGAACCCGCTTAAAAAGCTGGGCACCATGGTGAGCACCTATAACTCCAGTGCTGAGGAGGCAGAGACAGCTTGATCCCTGAGCTCACTGGTCAGCCAGTCTAGCTGAATCGGCATACCCCAGGTTCAGTGAGAGACCCTAATTCAAATATAAAGGTAGAGAATGATTGAGGAAGACACTTGATATAGACTTCTAGTCTCCACACACATGAGCATATACACATACATAAACATGCACACACATATACACACATAAACACATAACACTGTCTTATGTTAGGAACACATTTTATATTAGAATTCCCCCTTTGGGTCACTGGACCCAAAATGATGGTGGCTGAAAATCAGTTTTGGTAGGTGTTTGGATTTCAGCACTCTTAGAGGCAATGGGTCAGTTGAAATAGAATGTAAGGGCCTGGAGAGATGGCTCAATGATTAAGAGCGTGTACTGCTCTTGTAAAGGACAGATGTTCAGTTCCCAGTACCCACTTGAGGTACTCACAACTTCCTGTAACTCCAGCTTCTGACCTCCACACTCACACATGCACATACACACATAGACACATACACACAATGCAAAAAATATTTAAATAAAATTAGAAAGCAAGAAAATATTGGATGGTCATTGCAAAACACTTAAGAGGTCCTGAGAGACCAACAAAGTGCATTAGACTGGTGTGGCAGTGGTAGGCCCTGAGAATTTCACTTTTTAAAAAATAGAAATTATTTATTTTTATTTTATGTATATGAGTATATTACCTGCATGTATGTAAGTGCACCCATGTTGTGCAATGACCATGGAGGTCAGAAGAGGGAGTAGGATTCCCCTGAAACTGGAGTTACAGATGGTCATTAGCTGCCATGTGGTACTGGGAACCAAACCCAGGTCCTCCTCAAGAACAACCAGTGCTCTTAACCACTGAGCTGTCTCCCCAGTCCCAGAATCCTGCTCTTCTATCAGCTCATAAAGTGTACAAAATTCCCTGTACTCACTGCAGGGAGATGCTCCCTCAAGCTCAGGACAGCCATGACAACCATTGGATTAGCCTGCCTGAAGGCCAAGGTGGCTTATCTTCCAAGCAGCCATAGGATTTTGAATAGATTAACTCTTGTTCTCAACAGGCTGAGTAGAAGGATTACCCCACAAGGGGCTCTCAGGCTGGGAAGAACATGAGCTCACTTGGGTCTAGGTCATAGCCTGATCATCTTCAGGAGCTCAGGTCCAGATCATCTCAGAGGCTGAGGTTCCCACCTGTATTCTGAACTGCTAATTATTCTCAAGGTGTGGTGATCAGGGCTCTGGGTTCTGGAATCTGTCCTCTTTGGGGCCTCTGGTATATAAAAATTGGTCACTGCATGGTTTTTAATACCCTTATTTTTCTCCTTTTTTCTTTATTTTTTTTTTGAGGGGGGTGGGAGTTAGAGTCTCATGTAGCTCAGGCTGGCCTCAAAACTTTGTATGTAGCTGAAGATGACCTTGAACTCCCCATCTTCCTGCCTGTACCTCTCAAGTATTGGGATTGCAGGCTTTTGCTACCATAAATGGTTTGTGCAGTACTGAGGATGGAGGCCAAGGTTTCATGCATGTTAGGCAAGCACTCTGCCAACGGAGCCATGTCCCCAACCTATTCTCCTTTATCTTGTACCATTTTTTAAGCTATAGTTTCTTTTAAGCCTGATGTTGACCTTGGAAGGGAGAGATTCTTCCAGTTCCAGTCTCAGAATCTTTTAGCAAAGTCTCTCTCTGGTTTGATTCATGAACCTCTTTGCTGCATCCTCCTTTGTAACACCTGTTGTAGACCTCTGGCTTCGGCAGAACTTTCTGAGTTTGTTGAACCTCTGCTTCTGACACTTCATGCATTAGGTAGCTAATGTCGTCTTACTTGTCCTGTGTCCTAACATGATTCTTGCTATGTATGACATAAGCACTGCGCTGCCACTAAAGAAATTATTAGCGTGCTATACTGTCTAATCTTACCTAACTGGGTTTCATGCAGGGTAGGGGCTTGAGTTTACAGATGGTTGGTGGCCCTCAATGACTCTCACCCCATGTGATGATTAATTTTAATTGTCAACTCGACACAATCTAGAATCACCTGGGAAGAGAGTCTCAGTGAGGGATTGTCTAGATCAGGTTTGTCTGTGGGGGGGGTATCTTGATTGGCTTTATTGATGTTGAAAGCACAATTCCCTAGGCCTGGACTGTGTAAGAGTGGGGAAGGTGAGCTGAGTACGAGCATGCATGCATACATTCTCTGTGTTACTGACTGTAATGCAATTAGCTGCTTCAAGTACCTGCCTTGACTTCCTCACGATGGTGGACTGTAACCTGCCATTGTCACCTGAAATAAACCCTTTCTTCCTTAGGTTGTCTTGGTCATGGTATTTTGCCACAGAAAGGAAACTAGGACACCTGGCAAGGAAGGGAGCCTGGTAGAGCTGGGGTAGGCGGGGCAGAGGCCCTTATTGAACTGACTGCAAATGTTGCACAGAAGCATTAGAAGACCCAGAGAGCAGAGATGACCCCCCCACTTCCCTATAAGCCCATCTAAAGGAGATGATTAGGAAGACAAGACAGCCTGAGCCAGAACTTCAGTTCCATAGGAGACAGCAAAGTTCTCTGGTACAGGTCAAGCACTTGGTAGTTTTTTCAGGTGGCTTAGCTTAGGTTCTCCCCAAGAAGCAGACTGGAAACAAAGATTTGAATGCAAGTAGTTCATTTGGGAGGTAAGCAGAACACCAGTGGGGTGTGGGCTGTGTTCTCCTTTAATTTCTGCTGCTGTGGTAAAACACCTGGACAAAATACAACATAGGGGAGGAAAGGGCTTATTTAGATCTACAGAGACAGACTGCTGGCCACACCACATCCACAGTCAATGTCAGGGAGAAATGAATTCATTCTCTCTCTCTCTCTCTCTCTCTCCCTCTACACCCCCCCCGCAAGCTTTCTTCACTCTTACACTATTCAGGGTCCACACCATGAAATGGTGCTGTCTACATTCAAACTGGGTCTTCCCATGTCAATTAACACTCAAGACAATCCCCCACAGGCATGCCCATAGGCCAGCCTGCTCTGGATAATCCCTCATTCAGACTCTTTTCCCAGGTAATTCTAGGTTGCATCAAGTTGACATTTAAAGCTAACTAGCACAGAATGTAAGAATGCTGAAGAGATCTGCAAACATGGCTGTTGTGGGCAAGAGAAGTTGAATCCCAGGGGTGGAGCTCCAGGAGACAGTGTAGGGTCACCCTTAAACTAAGCCTGCACTACAAGTGAGTTTCAGTAATAGAGCTAATAATACCAGCAGATGTTTTCTTGCAAGAATTAACATGGTGGAACTCGGGAGACAGGTGGGTCTGGTTTATGTACCTTTGTCACATTAAATGCTTTAGCAATGGAAACTTCTGGATCCCTGTGCTCAAGGAAGTTCTGCTTTAACAGGCTCAGGGTTGGGTTGTAAAGTTGCATGGTTCACAGTCTCCCTGGCAGTGGTGTTAAAGAGGGTGTGGAGACTACACCTTAGAACCTACACGAACCAGCCAAGCCTTGAGCCTGGTTCTGAAGGTACCACCTCTTTGGTTGGTACATCAAATCTAGATAAACTTGACTGAATCTTAAAAGGGGGAAAAGGAAGCTCAACGGTCAAGAAAGAGCACTTATTGCTCAGTTACTAGTACCCACAGCAGGTGGCTCATAATCATTATAACTCCAGCTCTAGGAGATCTGATGCCCTCTTCTGGCTTCTGTGGGCTCTGCACTCACAAATGCATATACTCACACACAGACACACATACATAGATATAATTAATAAATAAGTCCTTAAAGGAAAAGATGGTAAGTGGAGAGGAAAATAAGGAGGGAAGTGTTTGGTTCAGTCAAATCTTAAGGTCTCTAAGTCCTGTTCCTCCTTTTTCTTGCCTTCGATGATCTAGGGGACCAGAGTTGACTATATTAATACTACTTCCTCCTGATTCCCTGGCTCTAGTCTCAAGATTTTCCCCAGCCTCTAGAAAAATACATTCCCTTTCAGTAGAATAATTGAGTGCTTTTCTGTTGTTCTTGTTTTCTTGAGATATTATTTGAATCTACTATTAACAAGTTTTGTAAATATCTCATATCTACTTGAAAAGATCCCACACACTATAATCACAGAATTGAATTCTTGCCAGATATCAATTTTGTACATTTGGATAGACTTGGGTTTATTTTCTTAAGTCTCTGTGATAATGGTGTTTTAACATCTCCTACCGTGACTGCTTCTTCATGGATTCTTAATAGTGTTTGATGTCTGCATCTTCTCGTTAGGTTTTCCTGTAGCTATAGATTTGCTGTGTGTGCCTTCCTGGTTAGCAGTAATTCTCACCATCTTTATCTTAAAAGCATATTTTTTCACCCCTAATATATTTTTGAACATTCATATTACTAATCTCACTTACCTTCTGTTTCAAGTTTGATTAAAACATTCTTTTTCTAGCCTAATAATTTTGTTTTTAGATCTTAAAAGTAATGAATATTCTTTGAAGGAAAATGTGAACATATGAAAAAGCAAACATAATTGGAAAAACAGACACTGCAGAGACATCAGAGGAGGATTTGTTTGCGCCTTCCTCCTTTTAAATGGAGACTTTACTGTTAAGATCCATTAATGCAAAGAAGTTAATAATCTGTCTTTTTACTTCTTCCCTGATGTAAAACATAATTTGTTTCTTTTTTATTATAATAATGTTTATAGACATCATTCTAAGGAGGTCAGGCTGGTCCATCTTGTGCTGTGTCCTGGTCCAACTGGTCTCAGGGAGTAACGGAATAAAGATGGTAACCCCAAATCAGATACAAGCTGAGGGGGGGATGTTGGTCTTTCCATTGCTACAGTGTTTGATTTACTACAGTGCTGATTTTTAATTGTTAAAATTATATTTATTTACCTATGTGTATGTAGATGGTGAACACATAATGGCATGTATGTGGGAAGACAGAGGACACCTTGCAGGTATTAGTTTTCACTGGTCCTATTAGCTTTAACTGTCAACACAACCTAGAGTCACCTGATAAGGGACCCACAACTGAGGGATTTCCCAGTTTAGATTGACCTGTGGGCATGGCTGTGGAGGATCGTCTGGATGAATGTCCAGGGTGTCTGCTGAGCCTCCTTTTCAGCTCACAGTGAGCACTCCAGTGGCACTTGCACACCCAGGTGTGAGGGGAGGGCGTGGAGATCTATTGCTTAATGAGAACCAGAGTTCAATTTGAGAAAGTGAATAAGGTTCTGGGGAAAGAGGATTGTGAGGGTTGCACATTAACAAACCTGTGCATTATGGCATTGTGTACATAAAAATTGCTAATATGTTAACATTTTCTGTTTTGTCACAATTTTAATTTGTTTTTGTTTTGTTTCTATGGAGCTGGAAGTAAAGCTTAGGATCATGATGAACCACCCCTTCAGCCCCTCACTGGGGGATTCTAGGCAGGTACCTTACCACTGAGCCACTCCTTCAGCCCCTCACTGGGGATTCTAAGCAGGTACTCTGCTGCTGAGCTATATCTCCATTTCCTAGCTGGGCAATTGTACACACGTGTTCTACCTCTTACCTACATCCCCAAGCATTTTTGTTGTTGTTTTTGACACAGCACTCACTGTATAGCTCAGGCTGGCCCAGAACTCGTGACCCCTCTGCCTCAATCTCCCCAGTGCTTAGATTCATAGATGTGAACCATCATGACTCGTTCATACCACATTTTTTATAGAGTTGATTAGATACTGGATCATGAACTGAAGCCTACAAAATTGTTAACTAATATAAGCCTTTTGTTTTTATAAGTAGATTATCTTAGTTATGAATTATAGTTACAGAAAGCTGACCAACACACCAGTTGTCTCTGGGCATCACCGTGTGGGTTTCTGAGGTGATCAGGACAGTTGTATAACTTGTCACTGATATTTCTCTTTAGAATGAGCACACCTGACCAATGTCCTTTCTTGGTCAATTGTGTTCGAAGGTTGAAAGCAATATGGCTCAGGTTAGAAAACTTTTTATAATTAATTTCTTGTGTGGAAGGTTTTACCCTGTGGTCTTCTAGAAAGGATTTTGGAAAAGCATCCACTTCGTATTGTTCACTTTTCTTCTGGGTTTATAATTGCAGAGATAGAAGAAGTCTTGTGTTTGGGTGAGATAACATTCTCCCTGTGCTGTGAGGCTCTGATTGACAGAGCCAGGAGACCCCTTGTTATCACACAACTCCATGTTTAGCCAGACGCTCTCACTACCAACATCATCTGCCTTCCCCCTGTCTGGAAAGTGCCTTTCTAATAGGAAATGATTCTTGTTGCCCCCAAGCAGATAACTGCAGTGTGACATTGCCTGCTCTGTGGGTCTGTCATCACAGCTAGATGGCACATTTGTAGTTCATCCTTGTACTTATTTAGGCTGTGTGATGAAGGAAAGGCTGAGGACCATACATTTATTTACATCTGAGAGAGCATGAGAGCCCCAGCCAAATTTCCTATGCCAACTGGTTTAAAAAAATAACAAGGGGCTGGAGGGATCGCTCAGAAGTTAAGACCACTGGCCGATTTCACAGAGGACCAAAGTTTAGTTACCAATACCCACAATGAACAGCTCACCACCTCCTGTAACTCCAGCACCAGGGGATCCATTGCCCTCTTCTGGTCTCTCCAGCCACTGAACACATGTGTGTACACACACACACACACACACACACACACACACACACACACACATAATTTAAATAATAAAATCTTTTTTTAAAAAAAAAGAGCAAACAGCAGTAAGAAAAAAACATCTTATTTTGAAGTAAATAGACGCTAGTACAAAGTGTCAAAACGATACAGGAAGTCCTTCCTCCCTCTCACTTAGTTTTCCTCAGTGGTAACGTCATCAGTAGAATAGTGGTTACAAAACACTATTCCACCAATATAATCAAATTATATTATTACATTTTAAGGAGCTCCTCTTCACTCAACTACTATGTAATCACTGTGTGTTCATGTAGTTCTATAAAATCCTATTTAGTTACTTGTTTGTTTGTTGTTTTGTTTTTTTTAAGTCCAGAGAATTAATCTTAGGACCTTGTTTTTTTTTAATTTTATTGAATTTTTGTGTATTTCATACATAAAATCATCTTTATATCCCCTTCCCTTTTGGCACCCTCCCATAGCCCCACCACTGGAGTTCATACATTCTGTCATTTGTGTTAAGGACTTTCATGTAGTTAGTGACCCCAGATGTCCCTCAGTGCAAGTTCATCCACTGGGATTTTTTTTTTTTGCATGCGTTCTTCAGATTGCCTTCAGGTCCACATGCTTTTACAGCAAGCACTTTGTTAGTTGAGCTTTGCCCTATCCCTGTTACATACTTTGATAGTCTCTCTTGGGTAGAAGAGATGTGTTCATTTCTGCAAGCTGTTTATGGAACAGTCTTCTCATCTTCTGTTACACAACACTTCAGTCTGGACATCTCCTGAAATCCTGTGTGAGCATTTCACTTATGCATAGGAATAGGACTCTTTTTACCATTGACCTTGGAAAGTTCAGAGCTGTGAACCCAGAACCCATAATGCCAGAGAAGGGGAACTGGTCACATAACTTGCTTTCCTTTTTCCATTACTGGCTTCCCACTGAATTGAAAGGAAACTTGAAGAAGAAGCAGCCAGTCACCAAGACATAGCCCATGGTCTCAGGAGCTTTTCATTTCCCGTATGATCTGATCTTGTTCCTTAATGACACAACTCCTGCTATTTCAAGGAAAGAGGTTTGCTGGCTTCAAAACATTCAGAATCAATACCACAGTAAATAAGAACGTAAAGAAAGAAAAACACACTAAAGCCTGCAGGCAAATTTTACTGCTTAAATTCACATAATGCTAGGGTTTGCCTGCAGATTTGATTTTTGTCTGCCTGTCTGTGTGTGTGTTTGTGTGTGTGTTTGTGTGTGTGTGTGTGTGTGTGTAGGTATGTGTGCATCTGGAAGTCAGAAAACAATGTCAGGTGCTGTTCCTCAGGCATAATACACCTTTTACATTTTTAAAAATTAATATTTATTTTTATTTTTTATTATTGTTTTGCCTGCATGTATGCATGTGCACCACATGCATGACTGGTGCCCTTGGAGGTCAGAAGAGGGCATCGGATTCCCTAGAACTGGAGTTACAGATGGTACTTAGCTGCCATGTAGGTGCTGGGAACTGAACCCGGGTTCTCTTCAAGAGCAATCAGTGCTCTTAAGCACTAAGCCTGCTCTCTAACCCTTGTATATATTTTTAGAAGTATAAATATTATATTTGCATATATATATATATGCGTGCATATGTGTGTGTGTGGGCATGTGTGCCATGACACAGGTATAGAGGTAGAGGTCGGGGGACAACTTGCAGGAGTCAGTCCTCTCCTTCCCGCCAGTGCTATTAACCACTGAGTCATCTATCCAGCCCAAAGGAATATCTTGATAACAGAGTTGAAAGCCTTGGTTGCTTTCCTTTCCCAGACACTTCTCAGAATGCATTACTGGGTGAGATGTGTTTAGCTTCATCCTTTGGTATTCTGCGGCTCTTGTCCCTTCTCCTTCTTTACAGTCTTTTTCTTTCTGGGCCTTCCTTTGAGCTCACTACAGCTTCACCTTGAAAATGCTTTCAAACACATGAAAACATCCCTGTTAAGCCTCCCCTGTTCTTCCTGAAGTTTCTCGCATCTCTTTTTCCTCCTGTTCCAGGTCCTCTCATAGTCGTAAAGTGCATTAAGTCTCCAAAGCTGAGAGATGCTCAGAGAATAAAGTATGCATGAAAGCTGTTTGCTGTGCTATGGCATCACATTTTTTTGCACCATGAGCATATGAATATATGCATCTTCCCATGTGTAGGGGTACATGTGTATATACACGCATGTGTGTCTGTGTGTGCACATGGAGGCCCAGAGTTGACACTAGGTGTCTTCTTTGTGTCAAGGCAGGATCTCTCATTGAACCCAGAGCTTACTAACCAGCTCCAGCTATTTGAGCTAGCCGGCTTGCTGATCCAGGGATCCCCTGTCTTTGCCTCCTGAATGCTGGGTCTACAGGTGGCTACCACACCTGCCTCATTTTTACATGGGTTTTAAGGATCCAAACTCCAGTTCTCATGTCAGCACAGAAACAAATGTTCTATTCACTGAGCCATTCCCCAAGCCCTGCATCCTGTAGTTTTACCCATTTGCTTCTTCACTCTGGGTCTGCTTCCAGCCCAAGATGTTAGAGATAGACAACACCCACATCATGGCAGTGGAAATGTCACAAGATACAGGTCTTTTGTGTCAATATGACCTCTTCAGACCTTGGAGGCTCTTATGGTGAATCTTCATTGCCAAGTAGACTGGATTTAGAATCACCCAGGAGACACACTTCTGGATATGTCTGTGAGAGTGTGTCCAAGGAGGTTTAACTAAGGAGGTAAGACCCACCCTGAATGTGGGCAGCACCATCCCATGGGCTGGGGTCCTGGACTGAATAAAAAGGAGAAAGTGAGCTGAGCACCAGCATTCATCTCTCTGCTTCCTGACTGTGGGTGCAATGTGAGCAGCTGCCTCACACTCCCGCTGCCATGCCTTCCCTGCCATGATAGACTGCATCCTTAAACTGTGAGAGCCACAGTAAACCCTTTCTTACTTGAGCTGCTTCTTGTGAAGGAATTGGTCACAGAAATGAGAAAAGTCACTACTATAGTCACCTCCAAAAACACAGGCTCCCTGGGTACTCCACACTGGGAAGCCTTCTTGATCAATCCCATGGGCCTCTGTGTAGAGAGCTTTGACTGCTTTCAGTGGAAGGCATCCTAGAAAAATCAATATCCACCTCCAGTCCTGAACCTGGATCTGCACTGCTGAGCCAGCATTCTATGCATGACAAGGATCCTAATCCACTTTACCATCCAGAATTGATGCTGATAGCTACAACTTCAAAATAGAATTGTGTGATAGTTAGCTTTAACTGTCAACTTGACACAACCTAGAATTGCCTGGGAAGTGTTTCAATGAAGGATTGGTTAGATCAGGTTGACCTGTGGGCATGTCTGTGGGGATTGTCTTGATTGCTAATGGATATGGGAAGACTCAGCCCACTGTGGGTGGCACCATTCCCTAGTCATGTGGTCCTGGGCTGTGTAAGAGAGGAGCAGTCTAGCAAGCAGGCAGCATGCATGCACTCACTTCTCTCTGCTCCTGACTGTGGATGTGATGTGATCAGCTGCTTCAAGTTCCTGCCTTGGCTTCCCCACAGTGATGGACTGTGACCTGGAACTGTGAACTAAAATTAACCCTTTCTCTCCTAAGTTTCTTATTGCTTGGTGTTTTGTCACAATAACAAAAAGGTCACTAGGACAAAGGAGCTGCATTTTTCTGGGTACTTTGAGCCCTGTCACGTTTGGTCTATGTATATCCTTGTTAGGAGTAAGACTATGCACACTGGTCATTTATCTACATACAAAGGAGCTGCAGAGACACCAGATAGAGCATGTCCTCAAGACAAGCCCATGCCAGGTGTCAACAGAGTCCAGTGAGCAATGGATGTTAGGTTTCATAACATCACAGGAATCAGAGGTGGGCAGACACATCCCTTACACATGTTATAAGCCTAGGAAGTTACTTACTGTGTCTTAGATCCTGTGCAATAGTTGTGACAGGACATCTGTGTAATTAATCAACAGGGAAAACTGAGTGCTTGTAGTTCTGACATCTGTGATGTCCAAGGTAAAAGCACCAGTAGATTTTGGTGTGTGGTGAAAGCCTGTCCCAGCGTTGTGTCTTTACAGAGTGGAAGGAACCAACTAGCCTCCTTGAGGCTTTTGTGAGGACACTGATCCCATTCATGGGCCTTAATATGATTAAGTCAACTCTCTTTAGGAAACTTGGTTTTTATTGCTATTGCTGCAGAATTAGGTATCGAAATGGGATCCTGTACATGTTAGGTAAGAATTCTACCACTGAGCCATGCCCCTAGCCCCTCACTAGAGGATTCTAGGCAGGTGCTCTACCATTGGGACACACCTGAGCTCCTTACTGGGGGATTCTAGGCAGGTGCTCTACCACTGAGCCATATTCCCAGCCCCTCACTAGGAATTCTAGGTGAGCATTCCATATATGAATCATATCCCCAGTCCTTTTTACATTTTATTTTTGTAACAAGGTCTCATTGTACAGCCTAGTCTGGACTTACATTCACAATCTTGTGTCAGCCTCCCGAGTGCTGGATATTGGGTCACAAAAACTCTCTCTGTGCCTCAATTTCCTCATCTATAACCTGACAATTGTAATACACTTATCTAGACAGTGTTGCCAAAATGATAGAAAGAAATAAAATGGGCAATGTCACAGCATCTCTTGGCTCCCAGTAAAGACTTAAACATTAAATCAAGAACTGTGGCCTGTTAAAGTTCACAAGACCGCCCCATCACATTATGAAAGGGGGTCTAATCTCACTGAATGGTGAGTACTGGAGCTTCTGATTACCTGGCATTTGTAGTCAGCTTCATTAGGAATTCTGGGGTATAAATATTTCATTATCAGTACTGCCAAACAGAGTAGTTGGAATGTGTGAAAACCAGTGACTGTCAGCAGGGAAGGGACTCTGCCCACCTGAAGCCTGTGTCACAAGACTTATGCTTTGTGCCCCTCAGTGGCCTGGACACCTTTCAAGGCCTAGGGAACCTAGCTATGTGTTTATATATGCATATATTTTTGAAAAAATTCATTTTTATTTATATGTGGGGGGGTGTACACTTGTGAGTGAAATACGCACAGAGACCAGAGGAAGGCGTCAAATCTGGAGCTGGAGGTACAGGTAGTTGTGAGTCATCCGACTTGGATGCTTGGGACCAGTTGAACTGGGAGCCTCTGCAAGAGCAGCAAATGCTCTTAAGCACTGAGCCATATCTCCTGCCCTGTTTTTGTAAAATTTATAAAAATAAAAGCTTTCTTCTTTTTACATAAAGAGGATCCTCTCAAGGTATATCAACTTCAGGTCCTACAAATCCAAATTCTTTTCTTTTGAACAAATACACTTTATAAATGTTTTTAAATTTGTTTATTGTGTGTGTATTTGGAGGGGTGTATGCCATGGTGCATGTATAAAGGGAAGAGGGCAACTTGTTGGAGTCATTTCTCTCCTTCCAACATGGGGATCCTTGGGGTCAATCTTGGGTCATCAGGCTTGGCAGCAAACACCTTTACCTAACAGTCCATCTTGCCAATCTCTCTCTCTCTCTCTCTCTCTCTCTCTCTCTCTCTCTCTCTCTCTCTTTCTCCCCCACTGTGTGTGTGTGTGCAGGTTGCATTTTTGTGTGCAGGTGTGCATACACATGTACACATGCCTGTGCAAGCCAGAGGAGAAGCCCAACTGCTGTTCTGCAGGACCTGTCCACCTTGTTTTTTGAGACAGGGTCTCTCCTTGGCCTGAAACTCACCCAGTGCATTCAGCTGGCTGACCAGCAAGGCCCGGGGTTAAAGTGTGCATTGCCTCCCCAGAGCAGAAATTATAAACATGTGACACCAAGCCTGGCTTTTTGATATGGGTTCTAAGAATCAAACTGAGTCTTCAAGCTTGCATGGCAGGCACATGGAGCCGTCTTCCTCACCACCCACTTTTTTCTCCCTAAATTTGAATGTTTAGAATTTTCATTATTGGTTTTATTACTAATTGCTGAGGTGAAATGCCTGAGAGCAACCAACTCAAGGAAGGACAGGTTGATTTCAGCTCAAGGTTGGAGGATGCCATCTATCATGGTAGGGAAGGCAGGGAGACTGGACTGGCTCTCAGCCCGAAGGTGGATGCATGGGGCTGTGCTCAGATCTGAGCAGAGACTGTGGAATACCAGCCCTCTGCTGGTTTGCTCTTTTTACCTTTTTATTCAGCCCATTTGTTGTGCAACTTTTCCTAGAGAGACACAACACACATTTCTACTCACCACAGACAGGGAACTGACCAAAGTAATGATTCTACCAAAACCAGTGAGTTTACAGGAGTGTGGGTGAGGTTTATTGTCAGGAACAGGGATGGCTCAAAGACAGCTGCATCACCAAAGCCCACCCAGTATGTGTGACAGTTCTCAAAGGTGCATCCCAAGAGCTGTCTGTATGACTTGCAGGCAGCTCCACAGGTCAGGAATTCTCCTTTCTGCTGCTCAACTGGCCAGAGTTTCCTCCCCTAGAGGTTGTTTACAGCTTCTATAACCTTGGGACCCGCGTGAATCTTTCATATTTCAGCTTTCCCAGACATGTGAAGTTTGTTTCCCTCCTGAGTCTCAGGAGCCTCTCCCATTCTCTTCGAGGAAATTGCTACATAACACCTTCAGAGGAAGTGACCCCCCCCCCCCCATTTAGGATGGGTGTTCCTCCTCAGTTACTCATTTCTGGGATCACCACAGATGTATCCAAAGATGTGCCTCAATAGACCCAATCAGGTAGTCAATAAAGATCAGCACTACATTGGTCTTGGTGCACTGCATTTTATATATTTAGTGAGATGATTATTTTAGGCATAAAAATCTTTTCAGACACACCTGGAAATCGAGGAGTTTTTAGGCTGTTTTTCATAGCTGATTTACACATACATAAAATGCAAAAATATCTTAGGGGGAAAAAAGGATGCTTTGGGAATGCAGAGCATACTGATTAATGTCTATGATAAAAATATGTTAAAAACCAGGTTTCCTGAGCCAAGTGTCATTAAACCCTAACCTCAGTGGGCTGGAAACCCTCCCTGGGGATGCAGCTGAAACCCAGTGCTAGGTAAGATACCAGGATGGAATCCTTTCTCCAGGGGAGGCTTCAGTCTCCTCATCCAGCCTAGAGGAATTTTGTTTTGGTTTTGAGACAGGGTCTCATGTAGCGGAGGATGACCTTGAACTCCTGGTCCTCCTGCCTTCACCTTCAGGTTGATGGGGTTACAGGTATGGACATACATGCCCATTGTCCATTGGGATGAGAATCTTATCTGAGTGTCTTATAAAATGTTCCTGGGGAGGTCTAGCTTTTGGTGACTCATGAGGATATGAAAAGCAGGCCAGGAGCAAGGGTCAACCACGGGATTAAACTGACATATGCTATCCTAGATAGCTTTTACTGTCAACTTGACATGACCTAACTCACCTGAGAAGGGAGTCTCAGTTGAGGGATGGCATTTCCCTGTTTAAACTGGCCTGTGGGCATGTCTGTGGGGGAGTGTCTTGATTGTTAATTGATACACGAATGTCCTAGTTTGTTTCTCCATTGCTGTGACAAAACACTCTGACCAATACCAACTTGGGGAGGAAAGGGTTTATTTAGCTTACATATCCTGGGTCACAGTTCATCCGGGCGCCAAAGGTAGGAACTCAGAGCAGGAACCTGGAGGCAGAAGCTGGAGCACAGACCATGGAGGAATGCTACTTGCTTCCCTGGCCCCTGCTCAGCCTGCTTTCTTATGCAACATAGGCCCACCTGCCCAGGGGTGGCACCACCCACAGTGGGCTGGGCTCTCCCACATCACACAACAATCAAAAAGATGCCTCACAGACATGGCCACAGGCCAGTTCAATGGAGGCAATTGCCCAGTTGAGGCTCCCTCAACCCAGGTGTGTCAAGTTGACACTAAAGTTATCCAGCACAAGGAGGGTCCATCCCACTGTGGGCAACACCATTCCCTGGGCAGGTGGTGCTTGGCTGTATGAGAAAGCTAGCTGAGCATGAGCCTATGACTGAGCCAACAAGTATCCTCCTCCTCCATGGTTTCTGCTTCAAGTTCATGCTTGAGTTCTGCCCTGACTCCCCTTAGCAATGGACTGTGATCTAGAAGTATAAGCCAAATAAACCCTTTACTCCCCTAAGTTGCTTTTCATCAGAGTGTTTTATCACAGCAAAAGAATGTGTTTAGAACAGGTTAGAACCCAAGGCATAGGAGAGATAGCTATTGTTTCTATTCACCAATCCATGACAGAATATCTGACAGAAACAACTTAAGGGAGGAAGGATTTATTTTGTCTTATAGTCAGAACCGAATTTTCTACTTCATCTTAAAAAATATTTATTTTATTTTGTGTGTATGTGTGTGTTTGCATGTAAGTATGTGCACAGTGTGTGTGCAATGCCTCTGGAAGTCAGAAGAGGGCATTGGATCCCCTAGAGCTGTAGTTAAAAATGGTTGTGAACTGTTGGGTGGGTGCTGGAATCCAAACCCGGGTCCTCTACAAGAGCAACCAGTGCTCTCAAGTGCGGAGTCACCTCTTCTGTCCTGTTCTGTTTCATCTTGATACAGGTTGAGCATCTGTAATTCAAAACTCCAATATTCAAAATGCTCCAAAATCTGAAACTTTTTCAACAATAAAATGATGCCACAAATGGAAAATTCATGTGAAACTGTTTCATGCTTATAAGCCACCCACCAGGAAGTAGAGAGGCTGGTCTGGAACTGGGGCAGAGCTGTAACCCATAAACCTCACCCCTATGGCTTTGTGTCTGCTGGAGATGCTCCGTCTCCTAAAGGCTTTGCAGCCTCCCAAACAGCATGACCAACTGGGGCAAAGGATTCAAACATGTCAGCACATTTTGCAGTCAAAGCTTATCAAATGTCCAAATGTTCAAGTAATGTGTTATCAAAAGATGAGTTCAGTCCTTCATTGAAATCTAGGGGTATAAATTCATTCACACACACACACACACACACACACACACACACACACATACACACATACACACATACACAGGCACACAGACACACACAGAGTTTCCTCCTTACCCTAAAAATGATCAAGAGATTGGTGAGATGGGTAAAAGTGGGTAAAAGTGCTTGCTGAACAAGCCTGAAAACCCATGTTTACCTAGAACCCATGTAAAGAGCCACATGCAGTGGTGCACATCTGTAATCCCAGCACACCTAGGGCAATATGGGAAGCAGAGACAGGAGAATTGTCTGGAACACAGGCCAACAAGCTATGAGTATGCAGCACAGCTGCCTCAAGAGGTGGAAAGAGACACCCTGCCTCAGCAAGGTGGAAAGAAAACTAACTCCCAAAGGTTGTCCTCTGACACCCACATGTGAGGTGGCATGTGTACATCCTAACACACACACACACACACACACACACACACACACACACACACAAACGCACACGGAATAATAATTTCTGAGTGACCAAAGGGGTGCTGGAAAGATGGCTCAATGGTTAAGAGCATTTGTTGCTCTTGTAGAGAACCTGAGTTCCCAGCACCCACTGTGACTCACTATAACTCCAGCTCCAGGGGATCTGACACCTCTCTCTGAGGACTCCTGCATACACATGCACATATACACACAGATATACACACATACACATAATTTAAAAATAATAAAAAGAACTCTTTTTTGTAGACTAGGCTGGCTTGACCAAGGGATAGACAAGATGGCTCAGCTGGTAAAAGCAGACCCTAGCAGCCTGAGTTTGGGCCCTAGAGCCTACAGAAAGGTACAGAGAACTGACTACAAATTGCCCTCTGACTTCCATACACATGCTGTGGCACATGTTCACATACCCCCAATCAACAGCGATACACACAGTAATGATAAATAAAATAAACTATTTTAAAAGTGTTAAAAATCCAGGTATGATGGTGTACACCTTTATTCCCAGCACTTAAGAGGCAGAGGCAGGTAGATCTCTGTGAATTCGAGGCCAGCCTGGTCTACATACTGAATTCCAGGTCACTCAGAGCTACTCAGAGCTACATGTCTCAAAAAATAATAAATAAATAAATAAATAACTAGGAAGTATTTTAAAAAGTGACTAAGGCTTGCAGACACAAAAGGCCATGTATCGTGTGATTTCAATTTTATGAACTATCTATAATAGGCAAGTTCATACAGACAGAAAGCATATCAGTGGCCACCAGGGCTAGGACAGGGAGAAATGGGAGGAGACCAAGGGGTCCAGGGTTTCCATGTGGGATGATGGGACATTCCAGAGCTAGAGAGTAGTCATGAATACTGTGAAAGTACTTAATATTACTGAATTGAACATTCTAAGATGTTCCAAAGGGTAAATTTTTGGTATGTGTTCTTTTGAGATGTTCTGGGTTGGCACAAGAGTCCTCAGGGCTGGCAGGCCTACTGGGGCTGGCTGCATTCAAGGGACCTCAAGAGGAGCCAGGAAACTTGCATTTCCACAGGTTCCCAGATGACTTGGGCTCTGAGGACACCTGGCTTGGAGGCAACCACTGTGCTCTGTTTTGTAATTGGAACATGCCATATGTACTGTTCCCTTGTCCCCAGATGCCACAGCCTGCATTTTAAGAGTTCACCGCACCGTTTTCCAGCAAGCAGCAGGCTCTGTACCTCAGCAGCTGCTGGCAGGGAGAGGAATGGCAGTTGAGGAGGGAACATACTGATGGCATCATTGATAGAATTGTGGTACTTTTATTTTATGTATTATATATTTTATGTATAGTAGTCCTGGGCCCCATACCTGCATTTTGTTTCTACAGTTTTAGTTACCTGTAGTCAATGATAGAGCAAAAAAATTAAACCAAAATTTTCAGAAACAAACCATCTGTACTTTTTTTAAAAAAAAATTCAAATGTTCATATGAGAGTCCATTGGAATTTCTTGACAAGGGCTTCCAAAAGGATCCCTCTATTGGGTTCCTCCTCATTTTTCCTATGTCTGCCACGGCTGGACCCAAGACTGATGGATTCAGGATTTGCTTTCAGGTACTTTGCTTGTTGTTGGAGTGGTTAGAATCAGTGTCAGTTCACGCTCAAAAGCTTCAAGATAACTGAGGGGTTGCTGGTGTGTGTACAACCTGAGGGTGTGCACACTGGAAAGCTTTTACCCAGCATGGGTCATGCCTTCTCTTCCTAGCCTTCCCCAGATTGTATACTTTAGCCCTCCCCAAATCCTGGAGACCATGTGTGATTAGGGCCAAATATAAAGCTGGCTGGGAAGAGTGGCTGGATACTCTGGTGAGGATCCAATGACCCTGCTTGGCCCTCCTTTAATGAACGAGCACAACCATCAACAAGCCCAATTGTGACAATGTTTAGTGATCAGGCACAACTGAAGTCATGATGATGGTAGTTATTTCATGCAGAAGGGACTGCTGTATAGCATCATCTTATTAAAAGGACCTGGAATTTAAAAGGATTTGGTGCTAGGATCCACATATGAAAGAGAACATACCTCATTTGTTTTTGAGTCTGTGTTACTTCACTTAGTATAACAGTTTCTAGATCCTTCCATTTAACTGCAAATTTCATTATTTCATTTTTCTTTACTGCTGACTAGAACTCCATTGTGTAAATATACCATATTTTTGTTAACACACTCATTAATTGAGGGACACTTAGGTTGCTTCCATCTCTTAGCTATTGTAAAAAGAGCAGCAACAAACATGGTTGTACAAGTGTCTCTACAAGAGGATGAGTTCTTTGGGTATATGCCAAGGAGTGGTATAACCGGGTCATATGGTAGGTTCATTTTTAGTTTTTTAAGAGTTCACCACACCATTTTCCATAGAGGTTGCACAAGCTTGCAATCCCACCAGCAGTGAATGAGCATTCCCCTTTCTCCAATCCTTGCCAGCATGTGGTATCATTTGTTCCCTTCTAACTAGCCAATTTGATTGGGAAGCCATCTGTACATTTTAATTTAATTTAATTTATTATTTTTTTATGTGTATGCATGTATTGCCTGCATGTAGGTAAGTGCACCTGTGTCATGCAATGCCCACGGAGGTCAGAAGAGGCTGTCAGATACACTGGGACTGGAATTATAGACAGTTGTTAGCTGCCATGTGGGTGCTGGGATTTGAACCCGGGTCTTCTGTAAGAACAACCAGTGTTCTTAACCACTGAGCCATCTTTCCAGCCTCGCCATCTGTACATTTTAAAGGCTTATTTATTTATGGGAATGTGTGTGGCCGTGAGTGAGTATGTGCCAGTGAGTTCAGTGCCCAAGAAGATCAGATGAGGGTGTGGATCTTGCCATGGTGGTTGTGAGCTGCCATGTGGGAGCTGGGAACCGAACTCCAGTTCTCTGTAAGAGCAGTCAGTGCTCTTAACTGCTGAGCCATCTCTTCAGTCCCTCGTAGGTTTTAAATTATGTACCATTATGAGTAGTGTGTTGACTTCTCCTGTGGACTTCCTCTAGCCCTCCTAGGAGAGAAATTACCCTTTGCCCAGCATTTCCTGGCTGTATACTCCACCTACCCATCAGCTATTTCTGTTATGAGATTGACTACGGCAGCACTAATGCATTTGTATTTAAATAACCACTACTTTATTTAATAAGTGCTAATTTCCATGAATCTGTCAATCTGTTATCTATTATCTATCCATCCATCCATCCATCTAATCTATCATCTATCTAATCTATCCTACATGTGTGTGTGGGGAGAGAGAGAGAGAGAGAGAGAGAGAGAGAGAGAGAGAGATTTTTGTTTTATTTTTGAGGCTTGATCTTATGTAGCCCAGGCTGGTTTCCAACTTGCTGTGTAGCCAAGGATGGCCTTCAACTCCTAATCTTCCTACTTCCAGCCCCTAAGTGCTAGAAGTACAGGTGTATGTATCAACATGTTTGATTTAGGACATGTTGGAGATGGAACACAGGGTGTCGTGCATGCTAGGCAAGCTCCCTACCCACTGAACCACATGCTCAGCTCCCACTATATTTTTAAATTATTCTATTTGTTATTCTTGTTAATCTGTGCATAATTTATAAATTGAACTTTTTCATAAGGTATCAGTTACTTTGCTCATTGCTGTGACAAAATACTTGAAAGAATCAACTTAAGGGAAGAAAGATTTATTTTGGCTCATGGTTTAAGGGGTTACAGTCTATCATAGTGGGGAAGGCACAGCAGATAGACCAACTCCATCAGCTGCAGGAACTCAAGGCTCTGCTTGCTCATGTCTTGGTGGCTCAGGAAGCAGAGTGAGCCACTGACAGGGGGCCTTTTCTGTAATCCTCACAGCCCAGCCCTAGATCCTACAACCTCCAGCTAGAGCCCCATGTCCAAAAGGTTCCACAGCCTCCCAAAACAGCGCCACCTTCTGGGGAGCCAGTGCTCTAACACATGACCCTGCGGGGAGACTTCCATTCCAACTACAGCACTGAGGTATTATGTACAGAGAAAAAAGGGTTTTTTGTGGTTTTGGGTAAATGGGGTTATTCCATGGAGCTGCCTTGTATATGGAGATGACTGGAATAATAACAGAAATAGAGGGAAAGTGAACAGAAGCCGGGACAGCATAGGGTTGAGGGACTGACCTCATGCATGTGTGCACATGTGTGTGTGAGTACACATACACATGCACACGCACACACATACACCAATTTTAAAAATTAAATTTTTGAGATGCCTCACAAGCATGAGAACCTGAATTCAAACCTCAGAACTCATATAAATAAAGCTGGGTGTGATGGCGTATACCTGCCCAATGCTGGGGAGGTGGAGACAAGTGGATCCGTGGTGCTGGCTGTACAGCCAGTCCAGCCTACTTAATGAGTTTCCAGCCAGTGAGATACCTTAAACAAGGTAGGCAGCACCTGTACACATGCACGCACACGAAGAGATATAAGTTCTCAGACCATACCTTGGACATACCAGTGGTTGCAATGCAACTTAAAATTCTAGAAACATTCCTGTGAGCTTAGACCATTTTTTGCATGTATCCACACCTTGGGAGAGCAGAGCATTCAATTTTCCTTTGCCTAGAGACTTTCTATATGAGGGTAGAGGTGTGAGGTTATCTACAGTGAACATCTTGGTTCAACCTTTGGTCCAGTGGCTACTTTCAGGCCCATGTCTGTGTGATCCAAAGTTTCTCGTGTTTGTTTTGGATGTAGGTAGAGGCAAGCCTCCTGCATTAGCTGTTGTTCCCCAGCAGGACTTTGAGACAAGAGACTATGAACTGTGTGTCCCATCATGCTGCTGAGAGTGAGGACTCCAGCTAGATTTCTGAAATAATATTTCCCCCTTAGTTTTCATTGTTTGTAACTCTTTTTTAACATTTATTATTTTTATTTTGTGTGTATGAGTGTATTACCTGCGTGTATGTAAGTGCACCTGTGTCGTGCAATGCCTGCAGAGAACAGAGAGGCTGTTGGATCCCCTGGAACTGGAGTTACAGACAGTTGTTAGCTGTCATGTGGGTGCTGGGACTTGAACCCTGGTCTTGGAGACAAGTGGATCCGTGGTGCTGGCTGTACAGCCAGTCCAGCCTACTTAATGAGTTTCCAGCCAGTGAGATACCTTAAACAAGGTAGGCAGCACCTGTACACATGCACGCACACGAAGAGATATAAGTTCTCAGACCATACCTTGGACATACCAGTGGTTGCAATGCAACTTAAAATTCTAGAAACATTCCTGTGAGCTTAGACCATTTTTTGCATGTATCCACACCTTGGGAGAGCAGAGCATTCAATTTTCCTTTGCCTAGAGACTTTCTATATGAGGGTAGAGGTGTGAGGTTATCTACAGTGAACATCTTGGTTCAACCTTTGATCCAGTGGCTACTTTCAGGCCCATGTCTGTGTGATCCAAAGTTTCTCGTGTTTGTTTTGGATGTAGGTAGAGGCAAGCCTCCTGCATTAGCTGTTGTTCCCCAGCAGGACTTTGAGACAAGAGACTATGAACTGTGTGTCCCATCATGCTGCTGAGAGTGAGGACTCCAGCTAGATTTCTGAAATAATATTTCCCCCTTAGTTTTCATTGTTTGTAACTCTTTTTTAACATTTATTATTTTTATTTTGTGTGTATGAGTGTATTACCTGCGTGTATGTAAGTGCACCTGTGTCGTGCAATGCCTGCAGAGAACAGAGAGGCTGTTGGATCCCCTGGAACTGGAGTTACAGACAGTTGTTAGCTGTCATGTGGGTGCTGGGACTTGAACCCTGGTCTTCTGCAAGAACAGTCAGTGTTCTTAACCGCTGAGCCATCTCTTCAGCCCCCATTGTTTGTACCTATTATTTCCAGTTTTCACTCCCTAAGCCTGGATAACAGGTGTTGCTTTTATTGCTAAGGTGCAGACAACACTCCCATGCTGATACATTCTGATCTTGGGCGGTATTTACTTCCCCCTTCTCAACTTCCCAAAATACTGTTTATCAAAACCTTCAGCAGCACAAGGATTCCCAAATGGCACCTGGCCAATTTGGTATTGAATTTCCTCTAACACTGGAAGGTAAACATTTATCTTGGAAGAAATAGGTTTTTGTTTTCTTCTCTGAGTTTGTTCATGAGACAAAAAAAAAAAAAGAAAAAAGAAAAAAAAACTCATATAAAGTGTTGTTCTTTTCTTCTGGTGCTGGGGATTAAGTTTATGGTCTTGAATATGTTGGGCAAGGGCTGTACCACTGAGCTACATCTCCAGCCCTTTCTTCTGTGTGTGTGTGTGTGTGTGTGTGTGTGTGTGTGTGTGTGTGTGTGTGTGTGTGTGTGTGTGTGTGTGTGTGTATGTGTATTCACATTTGTGTGGAGGCCAGATGTCAGCTTCAGGTATCATTACTCAGGCATGTCCACCTTGTATTTGAAGACAGGGTCTCTCAGTGACCTGGAACTCATGGCTTCAACTAGGCTAGCAGGCCAGAGAGCCCTAGGGATCCACCTGCTCCACCTCCCCAGGGCTGAGATTGCAAGCACATACCACCATACCTGGATTTTTCTTACATGCATTCTGTGGATCAAACTCAGTCTTCATGCTTCTGGTCATGGTTGATAGAAACCAGAAGTTCCCTGAGACAAATGTCTCACCCTAGCTCCACTGTTAATAGTTAGTCACATCCCTATCTGGGGCCTGGTGGAATGCCACAGATGCAGTAGGCTGGACAACCTATTCCTCTTGCCAGGATGTCTCTCTGCTGTCCTTGTGCCTGGGTTATCAGCTAGGTATTCAACTAGCCACATTCAAGCTAAACAGCTTCTTTGCTCTACAACTCCAGGAAAAGGACCAAGGATACCCCTCTGCCTTCTTTGTTTCTGGTAATATAAAATTCACTTTAACCCCCCCACTTTTGCACAGCCTGCTTGTCTGCAGAGAAGCTGTGTCACCTTCACTGAACAAATCCTCTGTTCAGTCTACTGGAGGTCTGCCTCTGGTATCTTACCTAAGCTTTGTTCTTTCTCTGTCCTCCCAAAGCTTACAATGATGTGTTAGCACAGCAGCAGGAAAGTAATCAGTACAGCCCCGTTCGCTCAGAAACTCTGCCCTTCTGAGTTTGTGCCCCTGCTGCTAACTCTAGCGAGCGTTGATGTTCCACTCTTTTTCCTACCTACGAATGTCATTGGCCATTTTATTAACTGTTTTCTGGTAGTCTTGTAGTTTTTTTGCCATTTGAAAGAGATCCCCAGCCCTCTGATTCTATATTTTTCTACGTGAGTATGTTGTGGAATGGGAGAGCACACCCTCCACCACCAAACCTTCAGCTAACCTTCTCCCTGAACGTTCCCAGTACAAATAGTTACCTTCTCTGTAGCACAGTGTCCTAGTTTGTTCTTCACTGCTGTGACAAAATACTCTGACCAATACCAACTTGGGGAGGAAAGGGTTTATTCAGCTTACATCTCCCAGGTCACAGTTCATCAGGGAGCCCAAGGTGGGAACTCAGGGCAGGAACCTGGAGGCAGGAGCTGGAGCACAGGCCATGGAGAAAGGCTGCTTACTGGCTTGCTCCCCTGGCCCCTGCTCAGCCTGCTTTCTTATGCTACATAGGCCCACCTGCCCAGGGGTGGCACCACCCACAGTGGGCTGGGCCCTCCCACATCACTCATCAAGAAGATGCCCTTCAGACATGGCCACAGGCCAGTCCAATAGAGGCAATTCTCCAACTGAGGCTCCCTCAACCCAGGTGTGTCAAGTTGACACCAAAGCTATCTAGCACACATGGTTATCATTTTTGTCACTACTGGCATGGTGTCTTTATGCTCTCTAACCTCCTCTGAAATCCCCATTCAGGCCTCTCAGATGCATGTGGAAGAAAAAAAATAGAAATAAAAATAATTTTCAGGGGCCAGCAAGATGCTCATCGGGTAAAGGTGCTTGTTGCCAAGTATGATAACCTGAGTTTGATCCCCAGAACTCACTTGGGTGGAAGAAGCGAATTGACTCCTGCAAATTGTCCTCTTGACCTACACACACACTCCATGGCACATACATGTGCATGCATGCATAATAATGATAATAATAACAATAATTTAAAATATCAATACTAAGTTAATTATCCATCTTGACCTGTTACATTTTGCTAGAATAATTTGGGACATTCTCTTGATATTGATTCATTTGCTTCTCATACTAACCCTGAAGACTGAGAGTCACCTTCTCAGTGGATGAGAAAGATGGTAATTGGCTGACTTGTGCAAGATCACTAGAGTAATACGTGGGGCTGTAGAACCTGAGTCCAAGGTCTGACTCCAGCTTCAATGCTGGCAGGGCTTCATGGAGTCAGAGGCTCTGCTCCCTCCAGCCCCTGATCTATAATTTCATTTCTGTTGCTGGGATGAAACACTGACCAAAAGAAGCTCAGGGGAGGGAAAGGTTTGTCTTACAATTCCATGTCATAGTCATTATTGTAGGGAAATCAGGGCAGGAGCTCAAGCACCACATCCATAGTCAAGAAGAGAGCATAAACCTGTGGGTCCTTGCCCTGCTTATACTCAACTCAACTGGCTCTGTCCTCTCTTACATAGCCTGGGACCCCCTGCCTAGGGAATGGTGCTGTTCACAGTGGACTGGGTCTTCCCACATCAATTAACAATCAAGACAGTCTCCCACAGAAATCATTATTGTTAGTTTTTTGGGTTTTTTTTGGGGGGGGTGGCTGAGGCAGGGTCTCCCTGAAGCCCTAGCTGGCCTGGAGCTTGCTATGTAGACCAGAATGACCCCCATCTCACAGAGATCTACCTGACTCTGCCTCCCAAGTGCTGGGACTAAAGGCATGCACCACCATGGCAGGCTCATCACCATGTTTTGATGTAGGTTTGAGATGATGTATTCACACATTTCCTGTGTTCTGTCATTTCTAGAAGAGCTGAAGGCACCCCTGGAGGAGTATGTCCACAAACGCTACCCTGGGCTGGTGAAGGTGGTTCGCAATCAAAAGAGAGAGGGCCTGATCCGAGCTCGCATTGAGGGCTGGAAAGCAGCCACCGGCCAGGTCACTGGCTTCTTTGATGCCCATGTGGAATTCACTGCTGGCTGGTAGGTCACGAGTCAAAACTCAGGGGTGCTCGGGAAGGGCTGAATCTGGGAGGTGGGACTTTCTGCCTATTTCTTTTGGAGCCACTGGGAGAATGGAAAAGGGAAGACCACTGGCCACTACCTATTTCAGTCTCTGTTATTATCATCAGATAATTAGTTGCTTTTCTTGTTGCTGTGACAAAATGCCTGACAAAAGCAACTTAAGGAAGGACGGGTTTATTGTGGCTCACAATTTGAGGGCACAGTGCATCATGGTGGGAAGGCATGGTGGCAGGAGTGTGAGGCAGCTGATCACATGGCATCCACAGTCAGGAAGCAGAGAGAAATGAATGCTGGTGCTCAGCTCACTTTCTCCTTTTTATTCAGTCCAGGACCCCAGCCCATGGGATGGTGCTGCCCACATTCAGGGTGGGTCTTCCCTCCTCAGTTAACCCAACCTAGAAACTCCCTCACAGATATGGCCATAAGTGTGTCTCCTAAGTGACTCTAGATCCAGTTGACAACCAGTATTAACCATTATAGTCACTGTGATAGTGAGTTCAAGGCCAGGCCTGGGAAATACAAGACCCTGTCTCAAAAAAGATTTTTTTTTTCCTCTATAATAACAATAACAACTAATAGGGCCTGGAGAGATGGTTCAGTGGTTAAGAGCACTTGCTGCTCTGGCAGAGAACCCAAGTTCAGTTCCTAGCACCTAGCTTGGGCAGCTCACAACCACATGAAACTACAGCTCCAGCAGATCCAGTGCCCCCTTTTGACCTGTATAGGTACTGCACTCACATGCACATACAAACATACACACAGATTATAAAAAATTAAACAATAATCAACAAGTTATTAAAAATTGGTTGTAAATTAAATTAATTTGTAAAATTAAAATAAATTAAAATTAAATATTAAAATTTAAACTTAAAATTAACTGAATTTTAAAAATAACAACAAATATAAACAAATGAAAATAAAAGTCAAATAGTTATTCTTCCCTAACCAACTTGAAGTCAGCTCAGAAGTATAATAACCTGAGCTCTGTGTAGATTAATGAGTGAGAAGAGTCTTTTCAACTGCCGCATAGTAATTGTGTATATTTATAGGGTGCAGTGTGCCATTTCCACACACACATACAATGGTCTTCAGTCAAATTCATCTTTAGCTGATCTTCCACCTCAAACATGTACCATTAGTCTGTGTTGTTGACATTCAAAGTCCTCTCCTGATTATTGTAACATATACAATGAGTTGTCCTTGACTGTGGTTACTCTGCTGTGCTGGGCACAGGAGTGTGAGCTTCTTGTTGTTTCTGTACCTGTTAGCCGCACTCTCCTCCCTCTCCCAGCCTTAGGGAACCATGGCTCTACTCTCCACTTCTACCAGATCAGCTTCTGAGAAGTGCAGAATCTGGTACTTTACAGTGTTTATTTATATGTGATGACAGCATCTTATGCCTGTGTACATGTGGGTGCATGTGGTTGTGTAACAGGAGAGTGTGTCTGTGTGTATGTGTGCAGATATGTAGGGATGGGTGTGTATAGGTGCATGTGTGTTTTGCAGGTGCATGTGTCTGTATGCATGTGTTTACGGGTGCATGTATCTATGTTTGTGTGCAGGTGCTTATGTGTATGCTCGTGTGTACAGGTGCATGTATGTATATGTGTGCAGGTGTGTGGGTGGTTATGTACAGGTACATGTGTGTATGTCTGCCTATGCAGGTGCATGTTTGTATTCAAGCACTGTATGTATATGTGTGTGCAGATATGTGAGGTGTGTGTGCATGTGTGTGCATGTGTGTACAGGTGCATGTATGTGTGAAAATTCATGTATGTGTGCATGTGTATATGGGTACATGTGTATTGTCTGTGTGTGTGCACATGTGTGCACTGTCTGTCTCTGTGTATGTATGGATATATGTGTGTGCACATATAGAAACAGTGGCTCTCTGAATTCATCCTTTGGTCGATTTGGCCAGAAAGAGGGCTGAAGGTAGACCATAATCATTTGACCCTGGACCTGCAACATTCCAACTCTCCACAATCACAGACTTTCTAATCAGGTGATCAGGTGTGTACAGAATCTTTGACACTGGCACAGGTGTGACTTTTCTCTGGGACCTTCAATTCACACTTGGGATGACTTCTAATTCCTTCTCAGCTGTAACATTATCACTTGTGTATGCATCCTCTTGGCAAAGCAGTCTAAGCCCTATATTCATTGGAGATTCACTGGGCAAGAGAGGATCAGTTTCCAGGCAGGGCACATGTACCCCTTAGGGTGGAGCTGGGAGCAGGAGGTAAGAAGTCATAGAGTGAGAACAACCCTGAGCTGTAGAAGCATCCTACAGGGTTGGGGAGACGGCTCAGTTGGTAAAGTGCTTGCTATGTAAGTGTGAGGACTTGAGGTCTGACCTTGGCACCCAACTTAAAGAAAAACAGGCACAGTTGTGCACAAGCCTGTAACTCCAGCGCTGTTGGGGGCAGAAATGGAGGGGGTCCCTGAGGCTTGCTCACTTCTAGCCTAGCTCCGGGTTCAGTGAGAGACCCTGTGATAAAAAAAAAAAGCTGAGGGGCTGGAGAGCTGGCTTAGTGGTTGAGAGAACTTGCTGTTCTTGTGGAGGACCTGAGTTCAGTTCTCAGCACCTGCAACTCTATCTCCAGAGGATCTGACACCCTCTTCTGACTGCCATGGGCACTGGATGCACATAGCACACACACACACACACACACACACACACACACACACATACACAAATAAAAATAAATCTTTTAAAAACATAAAATGGAGAGGAATTGAGGAAGTCACCTGACATTGACCTCTGGCTTCTACATACATGTGTGCGCACACATGAGCAGATACATACAAATACCATACACACAAACACACACACACACAGAGGCACAATTAAAAAAATATTTTTTGAAAGAGTGAAAGACTTAAGCCTTCTTCCTGGGGGAATCCCTTTCTTGGGACAGGTGACATTGGAGCTGAGCCTCCTGGTGGCTTTGCTTTCTGCCAGTGGCCAAGGGACTCCCTAGAAGAGAATCTCTCCAGTGAAGACTTGGAGAAAGTTCTAGAAGCCAGGAACACTGGGTTCTCTTCTGGCTTCCATCTTTTCCATACATGCAGAGTATTGAAGGAAGTCAATGGCCCAGGGTATATTTTATTGCTTATTTTAAATAGAAAGATGAGCTGAGCCAACAGGTAATTCAATAGCTGCAAATGAAAAGAGATTGTGGCAGCTGCGAGCTTTCATCATTCTTCCAATAGTGCAAAGAAATGGGATTTTCCACTTGACTCTTTTCCAAAGTCTGTGCTCTGGTCCAGGCTGCGAGATTAATGTCTCGGTTTATGAGAGCCATCTTTGGCTTCTCAGATGTGGAAAGGGATTCCTCCCTGTTCAGCCTTACAGACACATGGCAGCCTGACCATCTGCTCTCTCCTGAGCCAGCCAGCTACACCTTGAATCTGAGGCCAGTTCTGGGATTCATGCTGGCTGCAGCCTTGGGGGTTGGGGGGGTGGGGGCTGTTGGAAGCCAGATTTGCCCAGCTTTGTGTTTAATTAGTTCCAGGCCTTCCGTTGAGAACCAATTCAATTAGATTCTTTTAAAGAAATTAATTAAATAATCAATTAAAACAACGGAAATAGTCACACATACACAAGCTAGCAAAATTGCTCATTAAAACCAGGCCCTCGGGGCTGGAGAGATGGCTCAGCGGTTAAAAGCACTGACTGCACTCGCAGAGGACCCGGGTTCGATTCCCAGAACCCACATGACAGCTAACAACTGTCCATAACTCCAGTTCCAAGGGATCCGACTTCTTCTAACCTCCTCCAACATTTCATGACACAAATGCACTTACACACAGGCAAACGATACACTCATTTATACACATAAAATAAAAATAATAAAAAAAACAAAAAAATAAACAAAACAAAAAACAGACCCTCCAGAATGGAAGTGACCCATTTGTGGAGAGGAAATTTAGTCTCAGTAGAAAAGCAAAAGCAAATCCAAAAACCAACAGATGAGAAGTATTGATATTAAAAAGAGTGACTTGCAGCTAGAGATAAGGTTCAACAGTTAAGAACACATGCTGCATTTGCAGAGAACCTAGGCTCTGTTCCCAGTACCCACATGGTAGCTAATGACCATCTGTAACTCCAGCTCCAGGGGATTGGATGCCCTCTTCTGACCTCCATGGACCTTGTACTCATGTGTACATAAACACAAACACATACATACATATAAGTATAAATAAAAATAAATCTTTAAAAAACAGAAAGAAGTCAAGGGGAGCTTGGCACTTTCTGGGTAAAGGACTCCGCATTCTGAATTTTCTCTCTAGGCTATTCCTGCCCATACAGGCGTCACTGCGATGATTTCTTCATGGGTGAAGGCATCAGGGACACACTGCACACTTGAATACACACACAGAGGTCTAGGGATGTGGCTCAGTTGGTAGAGCTTGCCTAGCATACACAAAGCCCCAGGTTCCAGCCTCAGCATCCCATGAATGGGTATGGTGATGCACACCTGCAATCCCAGCACTCAGGAGGTAGAGGCTAGGAGGACTGGTAGTTCCAGGCTAGCCTGGGCCTCACAGGGAGTTTAAGGCCACCCTGGGCAATTCAACACAACAGTATTAAGATAAAAACAAAATTGAGCTAGGGATGTGGCTCAGTTGGTAGAGTGCTCACCTAGCATGTGTGAAGACCTGGACTCCATCCCAGCACTGCATAAATCAGGCATGGTGATGCACATCTGTAATCCCAGCCCTTAGGAGATAGAGTCAGGAAGATCATAAATTCAAGATCATCCTTGTCCACATAGTAATTTTGAGGCCATCCTGGGCTACATGAGTGCCTTTCTTAAAATAAAACAAAACAGGGCCGGGTGTGGTGGTACATGCCTTTAATCCCAACACTTGGGAGGCAGAGGCAGGCAGATCTCTATGAGTTCAAGGCCAGCCTGGTCTACATAGCGAGTTCCAGGTCAGCTGGGGCTACAGGGAGACCCTGTCTCAAAAAGACCAAAAGTAA
>NW_008354022.1:227482-229041 GCF_000622305.1 Nannospalax galili | reverse complement strand
AAAACAAAACAAAACAAAATTTTGTTTGTCAAACAATACAAAACAAAACCCACACAGGCAGTCACATGTTCTAACTTGGGCAGGTCATGTGCCTTTGGCCTCCTCAGTTTTCCTCTGAGTCCCAGCATTTTAGCTGAGTTTTCTTCATTTCTGATGGTTTGGGGAAGGCTGTGCCAGCTGAGATGTGCCCTGAAAAAGAAGTTTGATTGTGACTCCTCTGCTTTGCAGGGCCGAGCCAGTTCTATCCCGCATCCAGGAAAACCGGAAGCGAGTCATCCTCCCCTCCATTGACAACATCAAGCAGGATAACTTCGAGGTACAGCGCTATGAGAACTCAGCCCATGGGTACAGCTGGGAGCTGTGGTGCATGTATATCAGCCCTCCCAAAGACTGGTGGGATGCAGGAGACCCATCCCTCCCTATCAGGTATGTAACAAGTGAGGTATGCTGGGGCCAGAAAACACTGCTGGCCAGCAAGTCTCCAGGCCCAAGGGTAAACGTGAACCACAGATGGGTGGCCTGGGGAGACCGAAGGGCAGACTGATGCAGTAGTGTGTAAGCTCCCTGAGGAAGGATGCTGTCTTAAGATCATACTTTATTCTGGTAGCTGTAGCTTCAGGTTCCGTGTTCATATGTTTGTGTTAAAAGCTTAAAATTGATAATAATATAATTTTTTATTTATGGTAGTTCACCCCCACACACACACTTGGTATATATGGCTTCACCTTCTACCATCTTAGCTACCCTTGGTCAACCTATCTGAAAACACTAAATGGTTAGCTCCCCAGCTCAATTACCATAATGTAAACACATCTGGGAAGACAGTCTCAGGTTCTAGAGACTGGGATATGATATGGGGGTGGGGTATAGCTGTTATTCTGAGGACAAACTGATTCTTTCAAAAATTTCAAATTTTGTTTATTACTATCGCACATATGCATGTGTACCACAGTACAAGTGGAGGTCAGAGAACCTCTCTGTGGAGTCAGTTCTCTCCTTCAACCCTCACATGTGTTCTGGGACTCAGACTTGGGTCTTTATGCTTACACAGCCAGTGCCTCTAACCACTTAGCTGTCTCTCTAGTCCCAAATTCACTGACTTTTAAAATACTGATTGTGTGTGTGCAGGGGGTCTCTCCCTCTCTTCGTGGGTCATTGGCCACCGGTCCACGAGGGCAGGGGGAGCAGAAGCAGCAAACGGAGTCAGGATGGCCAGTGAGCACTGATGGAAGAAAGCCCTTCCAGGGAGGCTGGTCCCACGGCGCAGTGAAACAGCAGTGATACAGCTCCAGACTCAGTGAAACAGCTCCGTTTATTCACTGGGAGAACTAGAGAAATTATAGTGTGGAGGCAGTAGCCAAAGCCTCAGCTGATAGGTGCTCATAGTATGCTTTATTTACATGTGGCAGTGGGCTCCTATCATCCAACTATCGGGCAATGCCTAATTATCATATAGAAAAAACCTGGGGGTAGTTTTTACTCCAGGTAACTATGCCAAAGGTCATGTTCCAAATAAGGTCAGGCATCCATGCTTGGCGGCACTTTCCAGGTAAGTCAGG
>NW_008354022.1:212852-227351 GCF_000622305.1 Nannospalax galili | reverse complement strand
ATATATGTTTGTATGTGTAAGTATATGTGTGTCTATGTATGTATATATGTGTATATTGTATAAATGTGTATATACGCGTGTATGTGTGAATATATGTGTGTATGTGGATATGTATGTGTTGTCTATGTGTATGCATGTGTGGATATGTGTATGTGTGCATGTGGATATATAGTGTGATGTGTCTGTGTGTATGTGTGTGGTATGTATGTCTGTATATACATATGTATGTGTTTGTGTGTATGTATATGTGTTTGTGTGTGAATGTGTGTTGTCTGTGTGTGTGTGTCAACAGACTACCTCATTTATTGCTCCCCAGGCACTTTCCCCTTTTCATTTGACACATAGTCTTTCACTGGCCTGGAACTTTGCCAAGCAGTCCAGTCTAGCTGGCCAATGAGCTCCCAGAGATCTGCACACCTTCCCATTGCTGAGGTTATAAGCACATGCTGCTATGGCTGTGCCTGGCTTTTTACATGGGTTATTGGGGTCAAACTCAGGTCCTTACTCTTGTGTGGCAAGCTCTTTACCCACTGAGCCATCTCCTCAGACCCTGACTCCTCACGTATTGTTAACTCTGTCTGATGTCATTGGAGGAAGGAGGGACAGCCTGGCTTTTGTGCCACACTTCTCTGTATCAAGCAAGAACATAAGAAGCACGAGACAATGAAGACCGTCTACAGGGTGGCTGCAGGATCTGTTTCAATTTGCAAATTTGTGATCAACAAATGAGTTAGTGTTTTAGTCCTATGACAAATATCTGAGAAAAGCAACTTTAGGAAGAAAAGACTTAACTAGGCTCATGGTTTCAGATGAACCAGTCTATTGGGGTGGGGAAGGTGTGGTAGAACAAAGCAGCTCATGACAGCCAGAAAACAGAGAGAATGTCTGTGCCAGCTGGCTTTCTCCATTCCCTTTCCATTCCATGTGGGCTGACGGCCTGTGAGAGGATAGGCCCGCATTCAGGACAGGTGTCTCCCTTCATTAATTCTCTCTGGAACCTCCCTCACAGACACACCTGGAGTTATGCTTTAATAAGCTCCTAGATGTTGTTCAATCCAATCAAGTTGAAAAACCAAGATTAACTACCTGTCCTGGTTAGCTTTAACTATTAACACAACCTAGAATCTCCTGAAAAGGGACCCATAATTGAGGGATTTCCAAGATCAGACTGGCCTGTTAGGCATGTCTGTGGGGGACTGTCCTGATTGACTTTTGGTCAGGGTGTTTTATTATAGCAACAGAATTGAAACTGGAACACATCACACAGAACATAGTCTGAGAATTTTTCTGACTTTTCTTGAACTGAAAGCTGAAAAGTTACCTGACCTTGGAGTATCCATGAGAAACTTGAACACAGGGAAGGTGCGCATCTAGTGCTTTCTCAGAGGAAGCTGTTTTGTAGCTATGTGCCCAAGTCAACCATTCTTGCAGTGTTCCAAGGAAAATTCCTTGTCTGTCCGCAGGTCACAGTGTGGACTTGTGACTGAAGGATGGCATGAGAGCCAAGGTGTCATCTTCAGAATTATGTGAACTTTTAATAGCCAGCTCCTGAAGACCCAATGACCTTCAGAATTAAAGACATGAATTGAAATGAAGAACTTAAAGACAATAAGTTTAACATTTCAGCCAAAAGATCCTTCGTCCCCAGTGATCTTCCTGACCTGGGAGAGTCTGGAGCGTAGCTGTGACAGACTGTAGAGTGAGGGTGTCAGCAACGGGGGAAGGGATTGCTTGCAGTGGGGTGCTTCTCCGTGTGTGTGAGGTATGTGTGTGGGGGGGGTACTGGGGGCAGTACACACTAGACAAGGGCTCTACTGCTGAGCCATGCCCCAGCACCTCACCTGTGAAATTCTAAGTAAGTGTTCTACTGCTGAACCATACTCCAAGCCCCTCACTGGAAGAGTTTAGGCAAGTACTTTACCACTGAGCCACACCCCGTGACCCTCATTGACCCCCAGCCCCTCACTTGAGGATTCTAGGGAGGTGCTCTACCGCTGAAACACACCCCTAGCCTTCACTGGGGGGTTTTAAGTAGGTGTTCTACTACTGAGCTATACCTCCAGGCTCTCACTGGGGAATTCAAGACAGGTGTACTACTGCTGAGCCACACCCTAGCTCCTCACTGGGGGATTCTAGGCAGGTGCTCTACCACTGAGCCACACCCCCAACCCTCACTGGGGATCTAGGCAGGTGCTCTACCACTGAACCATACTTCCATCCCCTCACAGGGTGATTTTAGGCGGGTGCTCTGCCACTGAGCCACACCCCCAGCCCCCCACTAAAGGATTCTAGGCAGGCACTGTACTGATGAACCATACCCACAGCCTAGATGGGGCATTTTGCAGTGCCTAGCAGACATCAGTCTGATTCTGTAAGTCACTGTGCCAAAAAAAAAAGCTTAAATTTTACAAGTTACAGTCACATTAACAGATGATTAATATGCGCTTTAAAGACTGGAGAACACAGAGTTGTGATCCTGAGTTATTAATATTACCCATGTCTCTGATGTACAAAACAGAATTGTGCGTCAACGGTCTCTTCATGCATCTTCACTTACCAGATGCTTAATTTAGTAATATTTGATGGGGCTATTTAATTGTCAGAAAGGAATTTTATGGTCCTTCTGATATTGTTAAGCAGAAATAATGTGCTTTCTTCATCAAGAGGACATGGTCTTTTCTCGTTCACCAAGTGATGCGAAGATGTTAGTAGTGAGCATCCTACTGCAGTGAAGGCTGGGGCAAGGAAGGCTGTGTATTCCAGATACCAGACAAGAAGAGTCTTTGGATACTAGACTTCCTGCTAGGTAACGTAATAGAATTATGTTTTAGGGTCTGGAGAGATGACTCAGAAGCTCAGAGTACTTTCTGTTCTTACAGGGGACCTGAGTTTGGTTCCCAGCACCCACGTGAGCTATGGTCCCAGCTGCAGCTCCCTAGACTTTTAAAAGCATAACTAGGTCTGTTGTGAAACTGCCTGATTTCAGATGCTGAGGACCCCAGCATGCTTTAAGATGCCATTTGAGGGCTGAGATGGCTCAGTGGGCTAAGTGTTTGCTGCACAGATGTGAGGACCTAGGCTCCAGTATCCAGAACTCCCATAACACTGGGTTCAGTAGCATTCCTATGTCTTACTTCTTTATCATGATGGACGGCAGAGGCAGGAGAGTCCCTGGAAGCTCCTGGGCCAGCTAGTTTGGCATATGCAGGGGCATAAAACAAGATAATAGGTGAAGACTGATGCCCGAGGACACTCATGTTGTTGAACTCATACACGCACGAGAGAGAGAGAGAGAGAGAGAGAGAGAGAGAGAGAGAGAGAGAGAGAGAGAGAGAGAGAGAGAGAGAGAGAGAGAGAGAGAGAGAGAGAGAGAGAGAGAGAGAGAGAGAGAGAGAGAATTTTAAATGAATGCAATTGTATTGAACAAACTAAATTCTATTAGTTTTAACATCGTGTACATGTGTGTGGAAAGCCAACCAATGTGAGAGTGGGCGTGGCATGGCTTCAGCCTTTCAGACACTAGGTGAGGTATATTATGAATTCACAAGCACCTGCCTCAGCTCAACACCAAAGAGCCCAGATTTACATCTGTTGATCTGAGTATCTCTTTCCAGCTGTGAGACCCCAGAACCGTCACCAGGAGAGGATGGGGGGCATGAGGTGTTGTGTTCTGTTTGGGGAATTTCATAGCATCTTGCTTTTGGAGGCTCATTTGAAAACTGTGCCAAACACCTCCAGCGAGTTGACAGGGGGACCTTCCTGCTTCGTGTTAGGTGGCCTTGTAATTAGTGACATTGCTCGTTAATAACCAATTCAAGCTGATGAGTAACAATTAGCAATCCTTAATCCAACATATAATTTGATGATAAATTATAAGGTTCAGGAGTATCACAGCCAGTGAGAGTCGTTTAGCTGAAAGCGCTCCTTTGGGTGTGTACATAGCTGCTGAGATTTCACATTCTGTACCTAGATGTATGGAAAGGGAGAAAGCTATTTTTTCCTCCCTAGGGGAATGTGACTAGCTTACACAAGAGGAAAGCTTTAAATGACAAACCAGATTATTTTTTTAGGATTTAAAACAGGGATATCTTTTCTATGTATCAGCGTATGTATTTTAGATACAAACTCTGCTTAGCTTTGTGATTGGTATGTCCAGAGGGACATTTGTGGTAAAGACATGATTCCTGCCCTGAAAGAGTTTGTAGGTTGGACTGGAGAAGTGACTCAGCAGTTAAGAGCACTGGCTACTCCTGTGGAGGACAAAGGTTCAGTTGCCAGTACCCATATCAGGTGATACCTGTAACTCCAGTTCCAGGGTATCTGATCCCGTCTTCTGGACTCTGTGCGTACTGCCCTCCCAGTGGCACATTTTAAAAAACATTTTCAGGTTGAGCTGAGGAGACAGCTCAGTTGGTAAAGTGCTTGTCACACAAAAGGACTTGAATTCCATCCTCTGAATCCATGTAAAATGCCTGGCATGGTGATGTGTGCTTGTAATCCCAGATCTGGTAGACAAGAGACAGGAGGAAACCTAGGTTTTGCTGGCCAGCCAGTCTAGCTGTACTGGAGAGCTCCAGGCCAGTGAGAGACCTTGTTTCATATCTACAAGGTGAATGGTGCCTGAGGGGTGAGAAACCTGAGGTTGACCTCTGGCCACCACGTGGATGTGCACACACATGCATGTACATCTGCACACATGTACATGCACACTTACATGAACCTGATCACATATACACCTAAACACATGGGCACGTGTACACACATACATCTGTACACACCCATGACACTGGCACACACATGCATCTCTCACATGTGCACCTGCACATACATTTGTCTGCACACACATGCACCTGCACACAGACATGAACATCCATACACACATATCACCCCCTTCCCACAAAAATAGCTCACAGGTTGATTGGAAACCAGGGTTCAATCATGCAGGCAAGTACTCTATTGACTGAGCTACATCCCCAGCCCTGTTTCTCTGTTTTGTTTTTGAAATAGGGTCTCATGTAGCCCATACTGAACTCAAACTTGCTATGTGACTGAGAATGACCTTGGACTCCTGATCCTCCACCTCTTGAGTGCTGGGATTACAGGCATGTGCCACCATGCCTGGTTTATACTGTGCTTGGGATGAACCCAAGGCTTCATGCACTAGGCAAGCACTCAAGCTCTGGGAGGAAAGGATGGAGCATGGGATAGAGAAAGAATCCTTGACAGAGCTTGAGGACCACACAGAGCCATACTGCATACTGGCCTAACTGTTGGTGTTCCACGGCTTTGTGTATGAGACTGACCAATTACAGCATATGACGGATTGGAACAGGTTGAAAATTAGTGTGAGCAGAGGAAAGGAGAGGGAAAAACAATCTAGCTCTGGACAAAACAAAGCCTTAACATTTTAGGAAAAGAAAAATTGCAAGGAGAAATGTAGACAGTCTCTGCCTTTGCTTCCTGCCCTCCTGGCTTTCTAGTCATGGTGGGGCGGTCTGTCAGCTTTTGCCACCCGTGATGTCTCTGACCTCAGGCAGGGCCTTGCCCCACTGTGTCAGTGAACTCTTCATTTTCTTACCCACAAGACCTTGCCCAGCATTGGAGGTACATAGTCCCAGTGGTAGAAAATTTGCATGAAAAACGTTTGGTCTTTTCGCTGAAAATGCTAATTATAAGACCCCTGAAGTGGCAGCAGTAAGTGTTGAAAACAGTCAAGCATTTCAGTTAATATGATGCGACCACAGCAACAAGACAGGGCAATTCAGTTAAAACACCTAAACATGGCACTGGAGAGATGGCTCAGTGGTTAAGAGCACCGGCTGATCTTGCAAAGGATCTAGGTTTGGTTCCCAGCACCCACATGGCCTACAAGCCTCTATAGCTCCAGTTCCAGGGGCTCTGACATCCTCTTCTGGCCTCCAAAGGCATTGCATATCACAGGTACACTTACATACATGCAGACAAAACACACAAAAAATAAAAATATATATATTTTAAAAACCATCTAAGCAGGGGCCTATGATTTGGCTCAGTGGGTAAACATGCTTGTCATCAACCCTGACAACCTAAGTTTGATCCCTAGGACCCACATGGTAGGGGGAAAAAAACCACCTCCTGCAGGTTGCCCTCTAACCTCCACACACACACACACACTCATGCATATATATGTATATACACACAAAATAAATGAATGTAATTTAAAAATCCAGCTAGACTGAATTCTGAGTTTCTCAAAGGGCTGACCTGGAGGAAGATGGCATGTTGACAGAAGGTGTTGGTTTAGGCAAGGGGATTTACAACATGCTGGAAGAGGGCTATTATAAAGTGTGATTATCCAGGGGCAGTGACCGGCTAGGCAGTACTGTATTCATTCACCCCTTTTGGTCGGTGAGTATGGGCGATCAGCCTCTCTGTGAGAGTCACCTGCTGTCTACTGTGCTCATGAGGCACAGTAACCTCTAGTGGAAGGCAATATTGTGTTCCAGTCCCTTCACATTTATCCAGGTTCACACATCTCTGGGACCCAAAATGCAAAATGTGGTTTGGCTATGCAGTGTTGAAGGCTTGGTCCCCAGTGCGTGCTCAAGGGTAGGGCATTGGGGAAGTAATAGCTGTGCTCTAGTTTGCTTTCTGTTGCTGTGATGAAACACTGACCAAAAGCAACTTGAGAAGGAAAGGGTTTATTTCAGCTTAGAGGTCACAGTCCATCATCAAGGGAAGCAAAGGCAGAAACTCGAGGCAGGAACCTGGTGGCTGGACCTGAAGCAGAGACCATGGAGGAACGCTGTTTATCTGGCTTGCTTACCTCAGCTTCCTTTCTTATACAGCTCAGGCCACAGGAACAGTACTGCCCACAATGGGCTGAGCCCTCTGACATCAATTAGCAATTAAGAAAATGCCTCACAGACATGACCACAGGCCAGTCTGATGGAGGAAATTCCTCAGTTGAGGTTACCTCTTCCCAGTTGACGCTAGTTTGCGTCAAGTTGACAGAAACTATCCAGCACAGAGGGTCATGAGGCCTCTGACGTCATCAATAGGTTGATCCATCACTGAATGATTAATCCATCATTGACCCATCATTGAATGGAAGGTGGTGGAAGGTGTGACCTCTTTGTTGGAAGTGGGTCACTGACGGTGTGGCTTTGAAGGATGTATCTTATTCCTGGCCCCTCCTCCCCCTGTCCCTTGCCACTTCCTGGCTGCCATGATGTGAGCAGCTATTCCACTGCATGCTCTCACCTCCCTGATGTTCTGCCTCACTTCAGACCAACAGGAATGGATCCAGCCAGCCTTGAACTGTAACCTCTGAAACACTGAGCCAAAATAAAGCCACACTCCTTTAAGTTGATGTGATTTGTTTACAGCAACAAAACCTAACATACTCCATGAATGAAAATGGCTGTTAGAGGGGCTGGAGAGATGGCTCAGCAGTTAAGAGCAGTTGCTGCTCTTGCAGAGGATCTAAGTTCTGTTCCCAGCAATCATGCTGGGCAGCTCACAGCTGCCTATAACTCCAGGCCCAGGGGATCCAGACACCCTCTGGTCTCTGCAGGTACAGTGCACATGTATGCATATGAACACAAACATACATCTAGTCATATATACATACACATAAAATGAAACAAACCTTGTTTTTAAAGGCTGCTGGAGAAACACGGAGCATGAGTTTGCCTTCTGTAAGATGGCCTGGTGGAACACACATCCATTTTTTTTTAACACATCTATAAGTGGATGGGGATGTAGCTCAATGGTAGAGAGAGTATCTATGAAAATCTACCTTAGATCCCAGAGCCACAAAATAAAATAAACAAAAATAAATGCTAATTGCTTAACTAGCTAGAAGAATGCATAGACCCATGACAGTTGCTTGGGTTCTGGAAGAAAGATGAGTGTCATCTATTTTAACGTTCTTTTTACATTTTTTTATTTATGTATGTGGATATGGGTGTGTGTGTGTGTGTGTGTGTGTGTGTGTGTGTACATGTGCACACATATGGAGATCAGAGGACAACTTGTGGGAGCTGGTTCTCTCCTTCTACCATATGGGTCCCAGAAGTTGAACTCAGGTTTCAGGCTTGATGGCACCTTTACCCTCTGAGCCATCTCTCAGGCCCAGTTATCATCTATCCCTTCACCATCAGCAGATGCCATTTGTCAGGTAACACAGGATGCTCCTCAGCCAGTGGTCTACCCTGCATAGCATTCCCTAGCTGCCTGATCAAAGGACTCAAGAGTACAGGATGTTCTGATCGTGGCCAAGGTCTCCCATAGAACTCTAAGTGTCAGCCACAGGGTAGACTAGAAAGACCAGAACCTCAGGTACAACAGACAACAAATAATTTTGCTATTGCTTTTAAGTTTTTGAGCCAGGGTCTCACAGGGTAGCTCAGACTGGCTTCCAATTCCCAATCTTCCTGCCTGAGCCTCTTGAGGGCTGAGATTATGGGTATGAACCACCACACCTGGCAATGGAGATTTTTTTAAATTTTATTTTTATTTTATATGTAGGAGTGTTTTGCCTGCATGTGTGTAAGTGCATCGTGTGTGTACAATGCCCTGGAAGGCTAGAGGAGGGCACCAAAGCCCCTGGAACTGGAGGTTAGCTATTATGTGGGTGCTGGGAATTGAACCCAGTTCCTCTGCAAGATCAGCCAGTGCTCTTAACCACTGAGCCAGCCCTCCCTCTCTTTTAAAATCTATTTATTTTGTGCTTGTGTGTGGTTACACGTGTGTCACAGCACACTTGTGACAGTCAAACACCAGTTTTCAAGAATTGGTTCTCTCCTGCCATTTTGCAAAGTCCTGGGGATTAAACTTAAGTCTTGAGGCTTGGCAACAAGTACCTTTACCCACTGAGCCATCTTACTGGTTCATAGGAGAGATTTTTAATGCCAAGGAAAACTAAAGGACACATCTTTCCCAGGCTAGTTGCTCCAGAAACTGTTTGCAACAGAATGGAAGCACGTTTACAGCTTTGAGGTAAAGCTCAGTGACAACCCTTGACATGCCTGGTCTCTGGAACACAAGCACTGGTAGCACAGTATTCCTTTTTGCATTAAACTCTGGGACTTGACTACACAGCTTTCTGTTGGAAGCAAAATTCCTCGGCACTTCCCTGAGGCTACAGCAACATTTGCAAGGTAATCCCTCTTGGAGATGACAGGCGAGAGAGACCCAGCTCCATCAGCCAGCATGGATTGTGACAGCTCACGAAAGCAGGTAGATTAATCTGAACCATGTTGAGAAGACTCCTCTCAGCAAAGAGCTCTGATGTGGTGGGCTGCTGCTGAGACTAGTTTTATTTAAAACTGAAGGACTTTAAAAAATGGAGACACTTTATCCTTGAGTTAAAAGTGCAATTCCTGAGTTATAGCCCCACATAAATAGAGAAACCAGAGTACAATTAATTTTATCAAGTTGGTTTGGTACAGGGAGAGCGATAGGGTTTAGATTCTTCTAATGCAGCACATGGGCTCCAGTTGTGGGTGTGGGAAAGGCAAGCTGAAGCCATTTGTTTTTGTTTTTGATGTGTGAGTGTGTGGAGGTATGTTTGAGTTGGTGTGGTATGTGTGTATTATGTATGTGCACATCCTATGTGTGTTTGCAGAGGCCAGAGGAAGGAACCTGGTATCCTGTTCTATCACTCCCTGACTTCTTCCCTTGAGACAGGGTCTCTCACTGAATTCAGACTTTTGCTGGCAGTTTGCAGCCCTGGGGAGCCTCCTGTCTCTGCCTTCCATAGCACTATGGTTACAGGCTTGCACTCAGTTTTTTGTGTGGGTCCTGAGGATTCACACTGCAATCTTCATATATACAGTCTTCATACATATAAGCATTCTTATTCAGTGAGCCAAATTCCCAGCTCCTACAACCCTTATTTTGATACCTTTATTTTTTTCTTTATAGTATTGAAGATTGGCCCTAAGTCCTTGTGCCATCAAGCTGTGTTGATCCCCAGCACCACCCCCGATACACACACCTTTTGTGACAGGACCTCACTTTGTAGCCCTGGCCTGGAACTTCCTATGTAGACCAAGCTGGGTTCGAACTCACAGAGATCTACCAGCCTCTCCCTCTGCCTCCAAAGTGCTGGGATTAATGGTGTGAGCCACCACACCCAGCTCTTAGCCCTTTATTTTTATTTAGGCATAGGGTCTTGCTAAGTTGCTCAGGCTGACTTCAAACTTGCTATGAAATCCAGACAGATTTCAAAATCTCAATCCACCTGCCTCAGGCTTCCAAATAGCTGAGATGAAAAACCTGCATCCCCTAACCGTGATTTTAATCCCCCTTTCTAGATTATTCCAAAATGTGCCATTTTCCTGGCCCTCTCACATCCCTTCCTTCACCTCTTCTTTCTTCCTGATTCTCAGCTACTGCTCCCCCTTCAAAGCCCAAAAGGCCAGTGCCTCTGGGACATTCCCAGATTGAGTTCTGAGCACAGAGTAATCTTAGCTCACCTAGTTCCCAATCCCTTCGATGGAGGATGCTGCTTGTTGGCTCACTCACATGCTCATGCTCAGCTAACTTTCTTATGCAGCCCAGGATCACTTGCCCAGGAAATGCCACCCACAGTGGGCTGCACCCTCCTGCATTAATTAACAATCAAGATACTCCCTTAGAGACATACCCACAGGTCAGTCTGATCTGGGCAATTCCTTGATTGGGCTTTCCTCTCAGATGACTGCAGTCTGTGTCACGTTGACAGTTAAAGATAACTAGGACTTTGGGTATTTGATCACAGCCACTGAGAAAATAGCTAATAATTGTCAGATGGTGCCTACTAAACTTTACCGTTGTGAAACAGGTCATACACAGGAAGCTGGGTTTGGAAAGCAGCCCTCATCTATTTTCCTGCTTATTGAACAACAATGCATGGACATTTCGTGGCTACTAGGTTCGCAGGAAAGAAAATAGTATCGGGAACAATGGCAAACACCTGTCATGCCAGGTCCTGGAGAGGGTGAAGCAGAGGGATTACAAGCTAGAGACAAATGTGGATAATAAAGTGAGCTCAAGCTCAGGCTGGATAACTTAGTGAAACTGGGGGATGTAGCTCAGAGGTATAGCCTAGAACTTCCCATTGAAGGGCTGGGGGAATGGGTTTAGTGGTAGAGCACCTGCCTAGAATCCTCCACTGAGGGGCTGGGGGTGTGGCTCAGTGGTAGAGCACCTGCCTAGAATCCTCCAGTGAGGTGCTGGCCTGTGACTCAGTTATAAAGTGCTTAGTTAGCATGTACAAGGCCCTGGGTTCAATACTCAGTACCAAAATTAAATAAATCAGTAAACTCACAAACTGGACCAAATTGAGTTCAGACTTGAGGTGAAGGCCTTTCAGAGAGCCCATCCATGCAACTGAGACTTTGGTTTTGCTTACAGCCTAGAAGAGCTCACTGCAAGCCCAGAATTCCACAGCCACTGCATCCACCGCAGTAGGAAATGCAGCTAATGAAAGAGGCTGAAGGAAGACTTCTTTGCTTTTCTCCTTTAAGGGGAAATTCTTAGGTGCCTCAGAGTCCGCTGAACACCAAACACTGAAGTCAAACTCCAAATGCTGCCTTAGGCACCCAACCAAGTCTGTGAGACACCTCCTATGAGGATAAGTCCCGCGGGGGTTCACATGCTGCCCTTTGAAGAGTTGGCTGCTCCAGTAAGCATGAGTGTTGGTTATATTGTCCACAGTAGTTAAACGAGTTTGTTACAACCACTCTGCAGCCTCAGAACATGTCAGCAAAATGACTTAATGTTACAGAAGCTGAGAATTCTTGCAGGGAATGACGTCTATTGCCCCCAACTGCCTGTGCGCCTGGCAGCAGGAGTTATTTTTAGCCTCGTGTTGGCAACCAAAAGAAGGAAGAATGTGACCTAAAATTGCAAGTAGATGTTGCAAGGTGTCAGCCCACATTCTCCTAGTTTGAGGAAGTCTGCTGGAAACTTCTGGGGCCCTAAAAATTCTCCTGGTAGAACAGGGTGAAATGTCCTGGTACTTAGTGAGTGAGCAGCCGTGGTTATTTATGTCTCCTGTGGACGACACGTTATTTGGAGAAGACACTGGAAGATGAGCTGTCAGTACTTATCGACTTCCCAATTCTAAAGTAAAGTTCTATGTCCTTTCTTCTTTTTCTTTTGTGGTAGTGGGGATTGAACCTAGGGCTTTGCACATGTTAGGTAGGTTCTCTACAACCAGCCCCTCACTGGGGGACTCTAGGTAAGTGCTCTACCACTGGGCCACACCACCAGCCCCTCACTGGAGGATTCTAGCCAAGTGCTCTACCACTGAGGCATACCCCCAAGCCCCTCACTTGGGGATTCTAAGCAAACCCTGTGCCACTGAATCATGTCCCCAAGCCCTAAATCTGGAAATTTAAACAATGTCTTAGAAATGCTGAACCTCACTCAGATTCTTTTCTCTGATTTCTGAACTCTTTGTCTCCTGCTTTTCCCAGCTTCCCTAGGCTCCTTCCTAGGACATGGAGACAGGTGAGTGTATTACACAGACCAAAGGGAAGCATCAGGGCCTCTGCTTGCAGCCTCCTCCTTCTCTTTGCCATATCCCTAGCAGACTAAGCACCCCTTGTTCCTCAGTGTTGTTCGCAGGCACGGAAGACGTTCTTCCACAGCTGCTCACATGTGACCTGACTTTAGTTTGGTCAGGAAGCCTCTCCATGGCTGGTGAGGGCTGCAGACCCCCGAGCCTCAACCCCTGTCCCTCAGCCATCCCACCCTCAGCTACAGCCCTGCCCTACCTTCAAGAAAGAACTGTCAGCCTCTCCTGTGGCTTCCAGCTCCAGCTCCACCTTCCCTCCCATGGGAACTGAGCAGAATGCTAAAGTATGTGGCCTGCCTCATGGCTTCAGGGAGCATCATGTTCCCTTCTGTGAGGACGGCCCAGATGGAGCCTGTGAGACCGTCTGGGGGGTATGTTCCATCCACAGCCTCCATGGAAAACAGCAGCAGCCTACCTCTGCCCTGTGCATAAACCTTACTTCGATACAGGATACAGCCGTTTTTCTTTGGGGAGAAACACATCACATTCTGGCCTCTTTGCAACTACTTCTCCCTTCCTTGATTCCTATAACAGAGACTGAAAAACTGCTTAGACTAAAAGCACAGACTCCTCATTCCCTCCCCCAAGCTGACTAAAATCAGGACGAAAGCCTGGCATGTCTTGTATCTTTTCATTTGGCTCACACTGCTGCCTGACTGCACAGACATGTCATTCAGAGTCTGTCTCCTTAACCTAACACACCCCAAAGGCACAGGTAAGCTGTTAGGACAAAGGTAAGCCGTTGTCCTAAACCTGCAGGTGCCCTGGATTCCTCAAGCAGTATCTTCACAGGACAGACCACATCCAGAGGAAGGCAATTGTCCATGAGAGTAAGGCTGCATCTGGATCAGGAGTCATCCTCTCCAGAGGACCAGCTTGTCTCCCCAAGATGTAATAAGAATTTCTCTGGACTTCCTCACAGAACCAGACCTGAGACAAGGATCAGCCAGTCTACACCTTGAACAGCACAGATTGATTATGTACACCTCTAGTCCCCTCCCCCAGTTCACCCTCTATTTTAATCTAAAGGTCATGTCAGCACCCCAAGGATGAACCCAGAGTCACCACACCCTTTTTTTTACCTGTTCCCCTTCCCTGTGTGTTGATTCAGTCTTCGTTTTCACCTTTCTGTGTTTAATTGGCATTCTGTGGGAGCTGGGGATGTACCTCAGTTGGTGGAATGAAGCCCTGGGTTCAAGCCCAGCCTCAATAAATCTGGACATGGTAGTGCAGGCCTGTAATCTCAGTACTTGGGAGGTAGAGGCAGGGGATCAGGAGTTCAAGTTCACCCTCAGCTACATAATATGTTTGAGGCCAGCCTGGACTAAATGACACCTTGTCTCAAAAATACAAACAAAAACAATAGTTGATATATAGGTACAAATAACCCCTAAGCCTAGCCTGTTGGGACTGGCAGAGCCCAAGATTTTGCCTGAAGATTCTGGTTGTAAAAGAACCTTGGGTGGGAAACTGTGGGTTTTTCTTGACGGGGCCCAGCCTCTGGCTCCTCCAAGGTTATCCATAATCTCTTAAAAGAAGTGAAAGAGGGGACCAGGGAAATGGCTCAGGCAGTAAAGTGCTTGCCTTCAAGCTTGAGGACCCAAGTTAGATCCCCAGCACCCACATAAAAGCTGAACACTGAGTGAAGTGTTTTTAATCCCAGTGCTGGGGGTGAGGGAGAGACAGATCCCTGGGGCTCCCTAGCCAGCTAGTCTAGCTGAATCTGTGAGCTCCAGGTTCAGGTTCAGTGAGAGACCCTGTCTCAAAATATAAGGTGGAGAGAGATTGAGGAAGACACCTGACATTGACCTCTGACTTCCAAACACACGAGAGAGAGAGAGAGAGAGAGAGAGAGAGAGAGAGAGAGAGAGAGAGAGAGAGAAAAAGAGAAGAGGCAAGATATACATATATATCACCGCGGTGTCTCTCACAGATCTCTCAAAACAGAG
>NW_008354022.1:169169-212826 GCF_000622305.1 Nannospalax galili | reverse complement strand
AGAGAGAGAGAGAGAGAGAGAGAGAGAGAGAGAGAGAGAGAAAAGGAGAAAAGGGACTTGATAAACATATCAATCAGCTGGTTGTCTCTCAAAGCTCTCAAAGCAGAGGTTGCCTATCCCCATAGAGAACATCATGTTAATAGCTCACCAACTGTTACCTCATTTCCAGAGCAAAGAGTAGGAAATCCTGAAAGATAGCATCTCCCCTTGGGGTTCCTCTCTGGTTCTGATGTTTAGAGGTCGAGGGGGCCCAGCTGGGAGACCTGTCTTTCCTCAATTTGCCCCTTTTCTTTGCCCATGTTCTGGGAGACCACCCCCTTTTCATCTGCGTATTAAGTTCAGCTTGGATTCTGTTAAGTGATTGTCTAGAAACATCTCTGACCCCCACATTGTGAGCTGAGAAGACGTGCTTATTTATGCCAATCAGGGATTGGGTTGGGGCTGATTTCTGGACTCAGGACTTGAAAGACTTTGTGTTTCTGATCCTGAGGTGGTCCTGTGTGCAGTGCCTTGGTTTCCTCACAGCCAGGATCTTCTCTTCCTGGGTTCACCTCCTTCAGGGTCCCAGGTGTACCTGCCACATCCTAGGCTCCTGGAAATTGATGCCTACTCTAAAATCCACATTTCCAAACCCGGTTTCTTTATTGCTCTGGTAAAGCCCCATACCCCAGGGCTTTGAGTTCCTTTTAGAAGTTGTTTTTGGGCTATTGATATAAAAGCTTTAAGGTTTTTTTGTTTGTTTGTTTGTTTGACAATTACATACATTTATATAATGATTTTTTTTGTCATTTTCACCCTTCCCATGTCCCCCTCTCACCTGCTGGAACATTTCTTCCAAACCCTCCTTCTTTTACATCTTCTTTTTGTGTGTGACCCATTGGGTTTAATTAGAGTTTTTTTGCCCAAGCTTTGGTGGGAGGTAATTTACTAGAGTGAGGGCAACTTAGCAGTGGCTACACCACTGGAGAAAACTGACACCCTCCTCCCCAACTACTATTAACTGTCAATAATAGTTTCTGGGGGCAGGGCCTCCTGAGTTCCTCCCCCTAGCAACAGTTAGCTGCCTATAGCTTCTCAGGGAGGGGCAGAGCCTCATGGGTTACTCTCCCATCCATGATGAAACATTGATGGCCCAATCTTGTGCAGGTCCTGTGCAGATAACCACAGCTGAAGTGAGTCCATGAGAGCAAAGGCCATGTCCTATCCAGAAGCTGACTTTTTGCTGTGCATCTCCTATCCTCTGGCTCTTACATTCTTTCTGACCCTTCTTCAGCAATGTTCCCTGAGCCATGGAGGGGGTGATACAGCTGTCCTATTTGGGGATAAACACTCCACCATCACTTAGTCTCAGCACTTTCACCAGGTATGGGTTTCTGCACTAACTGCAACTTAATAAAACCTATGACAGGCCTGTAGCTTAATGAAGCTTTGAGTTTAAACAAAAAAAGAGTTGGGACAAGGGGTGGGAGGTGTGTGTAAGAATGCAACCCTGGTCAGGGTATGGATGCTTGTTAAGATGTCGTCAACTTGACATAATCTAGAATCACCTAGGAGACAACCTCTGGGGGTGTCTGTGAGGGATTATTTAGATGGATTAACTGAGGTGTGAAGACCCACCCTGAATGTGGGCAAAACCATCCCATGGGCTGGGGTCCTGGACTGAATAAAAATGAGAAAGCGAGCTGAGCACCAGTATTCATCTCTCTCTGCTTCCTGACTGTAGATGTGATGACTTGATGAGTTGCCTCAACTTTCCAAAGAAGCACCGTCAGCTGGCGATCAAGTGTTCAAACATATGGTTGAGCCCGTTGGGAGACATTTCATATTCAGACCATAACACCAAATATATTAAATATTTCTTTTTTGGAGAGACTGAAAATACAGAATGTAGCTTTCATGCCCAAGGCCCACCTCATCCCTGGGAGGAAGGCAACAGCTGTGTATTCCCATCAATAAAGAATTTAGGGAAGAAAGACCCTGACACCTCTTTCTCTTTTATCCAATGTGCCCATGTTGTCTTCCATATTGTGAATCTAGCTCTGTTGGACTGATTGATTATGCCTGCTTATGGTTGCCTACCCAGTTCTTCCTCTATTTTAATTTAAAGCTCATGCCAGTACCCTGAGTATGAACCTGGGGTCACTGGACCATTTTACCTGTTCCTCTTCCTGATATGCTGATTTTATATGCTTTCTCTGCTTTTCACAGTTACTCTTGTGTTTAATTGGCCTACTGTGGGAGGTAAGGGTGTAGCTCGGTTGGTGGAGGGCTACCTGGTATGCACAAAGCTCTAGGTTCTATCCCCAGCATTATAAACATGGTATGATAGCACATACCTGTAACCTTGGCACTCAGGAGATGGAGATGGTAGAGTCAGAAGTTCAAGATCATCTTTGGCTACATAGCCAGTTGGAGGCCAGCCCGGGATACATGAAAACCTGTCTCCAAAAGAAAGGTACACTGGGGCTGAAGAGATGGCTCAGTGGTTAAGAGTACTTACTGCTCTTGCAGTGGACCCTAATTCAAGTTCCATCATCCACATCTGGTAGCTCACAATTGCATGTAACTACAGCTCCAAAGAATCTGATGCCCTCTTCCAGACTCTGAGGGTACTGCACACACTTGCTATATATACACACAAATAAAATTTAAAACAAAAATCCACCAAAACATAAATATAATTTCTCTCTCCCCCTCCTCCATCACCTTCCCCTAATACCTTAACTCTGATGCTTAAGGCACTTGGTCTCTGATGTCAAGAAGATGTCTTCCAGACTGCTTTTGCATCCATTTTAAAATTCTTTCATCAACAAGGCCAAGAACCTACAAAGAAGACTCTGTGGCAGTAGGATTGATTGTCAAGTTTCATGATAAATAAGACATTTGTACTCTCTTCCACCAAACCCTGTAGCATTTTCCCAAGAGTTACTATGCACAGGAAATAAAATTCCCTAAATCTTGTCATCTCCAAGAAACAGAAATACTTGCTTAAAGAAACTTCAAATTGCAGCAGAGACTTCAAACCCTAAAGAATAGGAGGAGGGTGGAGAAGAGGCTGACAGCCATGAAATTAGAGCTCCATAAATTGTCTCTGGGGATTCAGAAAGCAAGAAACAGGTTTTTTTTTTTTTTTTTTTTTTTGCATTGCTTCTAACCCAGATGTTGTCTTCCAGGCCAGTCAAGAAGAACAAGAGTAGAGACCAGGAGCCCAGAGGCTTTTAAAATCACATTGTAAAAATTCTTTTTAATGATGTATTCATTGTAAAATTTATATCACACTCATTGTAAATTTAATATTCATTGTAAAAATTAAAAATACAACAGAGGGCTAGACAATCACTCACCATCGCACCACCCAAAGATAACCACTGTTAATATTTTATGAAGATCTTGAATATTTTACATTTTTTTACTTTCATAAAAATTTCATGCATACTTGTTTCAAAAGTCAAATATATGTTCTACAAGGCTCTACTTGCTCTCCAAAGATGTGTGTGTGTGTGTGTGTGTGTGTGTGTGACTATTCCTGGGGAGATGTGAAAAAATGTGTATTCACCCCAGATAAGGAAACAATGACAGACCAAAGTAAGGATGCCACTTGGTGGGGTTTCTTACAGGAGTGTGGGTAATGGGTTACTTACAGGGGCATAAATGAGTCACCCCAGCAAGGGTGACAACTCATGAAAGTTGGAATCCTGGAGCTGAAGAGTGTGCTTTTCAGGCAGCCCAGATGGTTTCAGTTTCTTCCAGGCAGTTCTACTGATTCTTCTAAGTGCCTTGGTTACTCTGAGGCTCTTCTAGGCAGCTCAGCGTGTCTCTGCTTTTTTGTGGTGTCTTCACTAGACTGAGAGCGTCCCTCAGTAGTTCTTAGGGCTCATATATGCTTGGAAGGGAAAGGCCTAGTAACCTGTTCAATTTCAGGGACTTCCTAAGGTACTGAGTTGTTTGCTTCTTGAACTTAAGAAGCTTCTCTAAGAATGGAGTGTTTTACCTCCCCTGAAAACATCCTGCTGTTTATCTTCCTTTGTTTATCTTCCTGTTATTTACTCAGCTTCCCCCCAACATGGAAGGTTTTATCTAGGAGGAAATTGCTACACAACAGTGGTGTGCATGCACATATGTGCGTGTGTATAAAGAACCCGAAGATCAACCTTGGTTGTCACTTCTCACACATCATTCGCCTTGTTTTTGGAGACAGGGTCTCTACTGGCCTGAAATTCACCACCTACATGAGGCTGGCTGGCCAGTGAACCCCAGGGATCTACCTGTCTCTATCTCCCCAGTGCTGGTGTTACAAGAACATGCCACCACTGTCATAGTTAGCTTCCACTACCAACTCGACAGAAACCTAGAGTCACCTGGGAAGAGGGAACCTCAAATGAGGAATTTCTTCCATCAGATTTGCCTGTGGAAATTTGTCTGTGGGGCATTTTCTTAATTGCTAATTGATGTAGGAGGTGGTGCTATAGCTAGTACCATCCTTAGGCAGGAGGGCCTGGACTGTATAAAAAAGATAGGTGAGCAAGCCAGGGGAAGCAATCCAGTAAGCATCATTCCTCCATGGTTTCTGGAGTTCCTGCCTCCAGGTTCCCACCTTGAGACCCCGCCCTGGCTTCCATTAATAATGGACTGTGACCTGTCAGATAAATAAACCCCTTCCTTAAGTTGCTTTTGCTCAGTGTTGTATCACATCAACAGAGAAGCAAACTAGGACAACCCCACTTTGCTAACTAACTAATCAGTGGGTTCCATTGATTCTTCCAAGGTAACAACTTAACTGAGCTGTTTCCCCAGTGCTTCATTTTTTCCTTAGCTTCTTGATTCAGAAATTCACTATGTGTCTCAAGCTCGCCTTGAACTCAGTGAGCCTCCTGCCTCAGTTCCCAATGCTGGGATTACAGATATGAGCCACTATGCCTAGCTTCATATGGTGCTTTTATTTATGTCTATCTCTCTAAATAATATATTTCCAGTTGTGTACTTTTGTTTTTTGAAAGTTAGAAATTGCTTCCAAACTTTCTTCTGTGGTAGACAAGGTATTAACTCTTCCACTCACTCCTGCCACACATACACAGTCTTCATTCCTTTGAAGTCTTTCCACCACACATAACAATTCTCTGGTTTCATTGCCTGTCACTAATTGGGCTTCCTACAGTTCTGTTCAATACAGATACTAGTTAGCATCAGACTCCAAAAGTTTAAGGATGCAGTTTCACAAGAACGCCCTCATTTTCAACACCAGCTACAAGTGTCTGGTCTCCAGAGATGGCCCATGCATCAGTGTCCAACATGGCTACACATGAAGGAGTTCCCACATCCTCCCTTTAGGGTTGATACTTTGCTAGAGTGACAGACAACTAGAGAAAACACTTTGTATACTATCATTAGTGATAAAAGATACAACTCCAAAAGCCAAACAGAAGAGATGCTGTTGCACTTTGAATGAGAAATGTCCCCCACAGGCTCAGGTATTGAAACACTTGTTCCCCAGTGTGTGATGCTATTTGGGGACGTTATGGAACCAATGGAAGGTAGAGCCTTACTAGAGGAAATACATCACTGGGGTGAGCCTTGAGGGTTTATCACCTCACCCTACTTCCTGTTCTCTCTCTTTCTCTCTCTCTCTCTCTCTCTCTCTCTCTCTCTCTCTCTCTCTCTCTCCCCTTCCTGCTCCTGCTGTCATGCCTTCCTCACCATGATAAACTGTATCTCTGTATCTCTCTGAAACTGAGAGCCAAACTAAACCATTTTCTCCCTTAAGTTGTGTTTGTCAGGATATTTTATCACAGCAGTGAGATAGTAAGACAGATGCCTTTGGGAAGACATAAGTAAGGTACAAAATGGTAGCACTAACAACACTGTTCCTACCTAGTATCTTCCACCTACCTAGAACCTTGATGTGACATGTTCACCAAAGGGGAACTCTGAGCCTCATCTCAGAATTTTTTTTTTTTAATGGAAGTTTCACTAGTTAGGTGTGATAGGCTAAATCATTGGTCAATGGTAATGGAATTCACCTCCTCTCTCACTAGAGACTGGGGTGGCAAAGATTCCAATCCTGTCATCATGACGTAGTCTGTTAGCCCACAAGATCCCATCCCAAGACACCTAGGAGCCCCTCAGCCAAGAATTATCTCTATCTTCAGCTTATGAAAGATGTTCTCATCACTAAGGAGCATGCAAGAGTTTTAGGAGTTCTATGTCAACATCTGAGGCAAAGACCAAATATTCAGTATTATACCACCACCTCCATATTCCATTATCATCTCACTATAATTTTTACATCATTTGAAATAGCTACGCTCATAACAATTACAGTTTAGCCACGTGGTAAACTATATTTCATTTTTATATAGACAGTTTTTGTTTGTTTGCTTACCTTGTTCTCTGTATAGTTTTCATTAATTTATTAACCCCAGGCCATTTTTGTCACTTGTATGAATTCATTCTCAGCTCTCAATACCTTAGGTATTTTATCAGATTGATCTCCATGATAAATTCTCAAGGGTCTTGGCTCCCTGTATCAGAACTTGCAGCCCTCTAGCAGCAACCCTAGAATTCTTTTCATCTCTCCTCTGTCTGTGCCCTATACCCTCTCCCTCCCTCCCTTCCTCTCTCTCCCTCCCTCCCTCCCTTCCTTTCTCTCTCCCTCCCTCCCTCTAGGAATTCCTTGATCATAGCCTGCCTTCCTTCCTTCCTTCCTTCCTTCCTTCCTTCCTTCCTTCCTTCCTTCCTTCCTCCCTCCCTCCCTCTCTCCCTCTCTCCCTCCCTCCCTCCCTTCCTTCTTCTATCCCTCTCTCCCTCCTTCCTTCTTCCCTACTTCATTCCTTCTTCCTCTCCTCCTTCCTTTTCTCCCTCCATTCCCTTCTTGTGTATCATATTCCCAGTTCCTTCTTCAGCTACTTTTCCCAGTTCAGGGTCCAGCCTGTAAAATGGTGTGGCCCCATTCAGGGTAGATCTTCCCACCTCAGGTAACCCAATTAAGAAAAATCCCTCTCCTTAGATCTCTCTTGATTAACTATTCTGAAATTGTTTATTTATTCCCTGTCCAATCTTAGATGTGCTTCATCTTCTCTTTAGACCAAAGTATTCCTTCCAGTATCCTCTGTAGAGCTGGCTTAGTGATCATGACTATCTTAAATCTGTTCTTCTCATCGATTACAACTCATAGCTTTGCTTGGTATAACAGTCTGGGCTGACATCCGTGGTCTTTAAAACTTGTAGCTGGGGCTGGCAGGATGGCTTAGCGGTTAAGAGCATTGACTGCTCTTGCAAGAGGACCTGGGTTCGATTCCTAGCACCCACATGGTGGCTATGAACCATCCTTAACTCCTGTTCCAGGGGAATTTGAAGGCCTCTTCTGACCTCTGCAGTGTTGCACGACATGGGTGCACTCACATACATGCAGGCAATACACTCATACACATAAAATAACAAATAAAATATTTTAAAATACATATTTTATTTTTTTTAGTTTATGTGTATGAGCATGTTTTCTTTTAGAAATTAAAGAACTTTCCAATGATAACTCTATATATTTTTACATCCTCCGTGTGTGTGTATGTGTGTGTGCCCATATGTGTGTGTTTGTGTGCCTTTTGTTTTTGGAACCTTTATTTTGGTGTGGAACCTTCCTATGGACAAATTCTTTATTGGTTGTTTTGGGGGTTAGTGTGTTTCGCTGCGGTTTTGCTGTGTTGTTTTTACTCTCATCTTTGTCTTTTGTCCTTTGACTGTACATCTGGGATATTTCCTTAACTTTGTTTGTTGAGCACTCTCTTTCTGCTTTTTTACTTTTTTAGGGGTCTTCCTGGATCTCTACTAATCTTTAACTGTTGCACCCAGTTCTTGTTTCATGAATGCAATGTTTTCTGGGATTATCTGAGGATATAATTGCCATTTTTCAGGGTTAAAAGCTTGTGTATCCCTCAAAAATAATATCAAATCAAAGAATACAGGCAGACACGTGAACAAGTGACTGCATATTGTTTGATTCTTTTGATATGTTTCAATTCCAAGGTATTTATACGTCAGTCATAGTCAGTAATGTGGTTTTTAAAATCAATAAAAGTTCAAATACAAGGAACAATAATCTGCGGTGTTGGAAGTCAGATTAACCACAAAGAAATGTCCAGGAAGGTGTAGAAGAGGGATTCTGGGAGATCAGTCAGCTTTCATTTCTTGGCTTATGATGGTTTAAATGGATGTGTCCAAGTAGTGAAAACTAAGTTAAAATACATGAAATTTGTGTTTATTTCTGTATGTCTGCTCCACTTCAATGAAAAGTTCTTAGTAGAAATAATAACTGGTGGCTGAGGAGATGGCTCAACAGGTAAAGCACTTGATATACAAACAGGAGGACCTGAGTTCAGATCCCCAGAACACACATGAAGTTGGATGAGGTAACTTGGGTCTCTAATCCCAGCACTCCTATGGCAAGATGGAAGAGGCAGAGACAGGAGAATTCACAGAAGCACAAGGGCCAACCAGCCTGGCTTATGCAGTGGCAAGCATCACAAAATCCTGTCTCAAATAAGGTAGAAGGTAAAAATGGACACCCTCAGTTGTCCTCTGACTTCCACGTGCACACACACACACACACACACACACACACACAGAGTTTTTTTTTTTTTAAAGAAATGTCAGTTGCCCATTTCCCAAACTCTTTCATACATTCAAATGATTCTTGTTTTTCTTGCTTTTGTTTTTTTCCAGGAAGATAATTACATTATCTACAAATAAGTATAATTTTCTCCCTTTGTTTCCTATCATTACATTTTAACATCTTTTGTCTTAACTGCAGTCTTAACTGCATTGAGTATTAATGACATCCTTAGACCTTCAGTTTGTTCTTGACTTAATGAGATGCTCCGAGTTGCCATTAAGACTCATCCTGGCTATTTCTTTTAAATAGACATCAGGTCAAAGAGATTTTTCAAATTTACTTGTAGCTTTTCTCAGGAACATAAATTGAATGTTTTTGCAGGCTGTGAGCATTTCTTGAAGTGATCATATTTTTTCTCTTTATTATCGTTTTGAATTTTATTAATAGGTTATCCAAAATACAGTGAAATTTGGGGCTGGAAAGATGGCTCAGCAGTTAAGAGCACTTGCTGCTGTCTTGCAGAAGACCAGGGTTCAGTTCCTGGCACTCACATCAGGCAACTCACTACCTGTAACTCCAGCTCCAGGGGATCTGATGCCCTCTTTTGGCTTCCGTGGACATTGCACGCATGTGCATATACCAAACACAGACCCACACATATAAATAGTTAAAAATAAAATCTTTATAAAGAAAAGACAGAAAATGCTCAGTATTTCCATTTTCTTTCATTTTTCTCTTCAGTGTTTGTGTGCAGATGTATGTGCACATGTGTATGTGTGTGGAGAACAGAGGTCAACACTGGGTGTTGTTTCTCCATCGCTACCCACCTTGTATTTTGAGATAGGGTTTCTTACTGAACCCAGCGCTCTGCAAGTAGGTTAGGTTGGCTGGCCAGCAAGACCCAGGGATCTTCCTGTCTGTCTCCCCTGTGCTGGGGTTCTGAGGATCAGATGCAGGTCCTCGTGTTTGCAAAGCAAACGCTTTACCTTGCCTTTAACTGAGCCATCTCCTAGCCCTCATTTTCTTTTTGTTTGTTTTATTTTTATTTTTTTCCTTTTGTACTTGACTAAATTGTGTTGCTTTTTTTTTTCTAGTTACAAAAAATGAACTAGATTTACCATCAGTTGTATCTGGGTCCAGTGTTCATTTGGACAGTGATTCTGACAGCTTCTCCAGGAATTTTAGAGCTTCCATTTGTGCCAGTTTTTAACTGTGTCTTAGGATGTTCTCTGCTTCCATTTTTTTTCCCTTCTCATTAAAATATTTAAAAGCTTCATTATGTGTGGTCAAAGCCCTCCTCTCCATCCTGATGGTGTTGTGAGCATTTTCCCCTCTCTCTCCTTTTAAAATGAGATTTAATTTTTAAATCTATTCAAAGAAACAACTCCTATTTATTCATTCCCTCCTTTCTTTGTATTGGAATTCTACAAATTTGTTTTGTTCTTTCCCCTTCTGGGTTGCTTGCTTGTTTTCTACCCTTTCAAATTGAAGTCCCAGTTTATTTTTCTTTTGTCTTGCTTAATAGCAAAGGCATTCAATGCTCTGCATTTTCCTCCGAGTACTGATCTGCCACAGCTCATAAGTTTTTATATAGAGTGTTGGAGTTGTCGCAATTTCTAAACAGTGCATAACTCCAGGTTTTATGTTATCTTTGATCTAAGAGAAATTTAAATGTATTTTATAACCAAATGATCTGGTTTTTTAAACACAAATCATAAATCTTTTATGCCTAATTCTTTGCTATCTGTGAGTTATAGTCATTTTCTTTTTAGTGTTAGTATCTTTGTGGGGCTTCTAACATCTGATAAAATGTTTTATTCACTGGGTGAAAATTTTTTAAAGCTGTTGGGTAGAGGAGTCACTATGCACTTAACAAAATCTTGGTTTGTCTCCAAGCAGAGAACTGAGCCAGGCCCTCTTTGTTCTTTCTAACACAGTGTACCTGGAAGGGGCATCAGTGGGGGATGTAGCTCCAGGACCTCTGGGCAAGAGTGAAGCATCTTCGTCTTGTTTTCTTTTGTTTTGTTGGAATATTGGAGACTGAACCTAGGACCTTTCATATGCTAGAGAAGCACTCTACTACTGAACCACATACCCATTCCACACTGGGGAATTCTAGGAAGGTGCTCTACCACTGAGCCACACCCCAGCTTCTCGCTGTGGGTTCTGAGCAGGTAATCTACCACTGGGCTATATCTCTCGTCCTCTTTTTCACTTTTTATTTTGAGACAGGCTCTCTTATGTAGCCGAGGCTAGTCTCAAACTCATAGCAATACTGCCTCAGCCTCTTAAGTGCTAAGATAACAGGTCTGCACCTCCAGGCCTGGTATTGTATTTTCAGTCATTTTCTCTTCCTTTCTTCTTCCTTCTTTGTTCTCTCTCTCTCTCTCCCTTTCTCCCTCTCTCTCCTTCTCTCCGCCCTCTTCCCTTCCTCTGTCTCTCCCTCCCTCCTCTCTCTCTCCCTTTCTCCCCCTTCTTCCCTCCCTTTGTCTGTCCCTCCCTCCTTCTCTCCCTCTCTCTCTCCCTCTCTCCTTCCCTTCCTTATTATTTTATCTTTCTCTGTTAAGTCTTTGAAGTATATAACCTATGTCTTTCTCTGTGTTTCTTGGTCAGCTTTGTTTCAAGTTCCCCCAGTCTTAATACAACTGCCAGTTCTCCCTAAAGTCTATCTTCAGTGCTTTTAATATGACTTCTGTCTTGTTCTTCCCTCTCTCCAAAAAATCACAGAAGAGTTAACCCCAAAAGTATTGTGTAAATTCAGTTAAGAGACTGTTTTCTTAATCTCACTGTGGCCTTTAGAGGTATGACCTTTGGCAAGTGATTAGATCATATTAGGTCATTAGGTAAAACTCCCACAATCAAATATTGGTGACTTGATGAAGAGAGGTCCACACATAGATATACATCTGTATTCCACTACACTGTGGTGTTTGGTCTTCCAGCCTCCCAAACTATAAGCTGACTATGTTAACTGTCAATATGAGAATCTAGAATCTCCTAGGAGATGGGCCTTAGGGCTGTGGAGGATTATTGTGATTACATTAACTATGTTGAAAATACCCTTCCACCATGGGTGGTGCCATTCCCCAGCTGGGATCCTGGACTGTGTAATTGGAGAGAGCTGAATACTAGCCTTCATCTTTCTCTGCTACCTAGTTGTGAACCTGACATGACCAGCAACTTCAGGCTCCTGCTGCCTTAACATCCCTCTCATGAAAGACTCTACCCTAGAACTGTGAGCCAGAATAAACCTTTTCTTTCTTAAGTTGATTTTGTCAGGGTATTCTAACACAGCAATGGAATAGAAACTATGACACTAAATAAACCTTGTTTTCTTTATAAAGCAGCCTGCCTCTAGTATTATGTTAACAGTTACAAAGAACTGACTACCAAATTGGCCCTAGGTTCTTTGTTATTTGAATATTTTGCATTGCAATATCCACCATTTTCTATGTTCTCACCTGGGAATCTGTGAACCCCAAACCGGAAAGTCCAGGAAGATAACACATTCATGATTATGTACTTATGACTCAGCTCCATATCTGGATTGTAATAAATATAGTGCAGAGAAGAGCTGCTGGGGCTGGAGGGAATACAAGCTAGATTTCATTTTGAGTGCCATTCATAATTATAGCTCAGCTATCTTCTTTGTCTAGTATAATAATTGAGTTGAAGGGGAAATCTGACTCTAAAATGTTCGTGATTAACATTCCCCAACATGAAACCCTTGTACTTGAGACAGGAGGTGGGGTGGGGGAAAGAAATGAAGGAGGCTATGAAGTCAGTACACGTGTGGGACACTCTTCCCTGTATGGAACACTTTTTCCTACTCCTCCTCTGGTCTGTTTCTTCTCTTTTTCTTTTGGCTGCACCTTCTTCTCTTTTTTGCACAAACCCTCAGAGAATGCTGAGTACTGTTTTGTTTCTGTTGCTGTTATGAAATACCCTGACCAAAAAACATGTCTTAGGGGAGAAAGAGATTATTTCAACTCACAGTTCCAGGTCATAGTCCATCCCTGAAGGGAAGTCAGGGTAGGAACTTGAAGCAGCTGATCACATCACATCCACAGTCAAGTGCTCACTCACTTGCTAGTGCCCAGGTCAATTTTCCTCTTTTGTACAGTTCAGGATCACCTGCCTAGGGCATGGTGCTGCCCACAGTGGGCTGGGCCCTCCTGCATCAATTAACAATCAAGACACCCTCCCACAGACATGCCCACAGACCAACTCGATAAAGTCACTTCCTCAATTGAGACTGTCTTCTCTGGTGATTCTAGTCTGTGTCAAGCTGACATTTAAAACTTAGCAGCACAGCAGCAAACACAGCTGCCCATACACTCTTCAAAGCCACCCCATGCTCCTCGGCAAGGTACGGTGTGCTGTTCAGCCCCAAGCCACCAAGAAGTGCCACAGGCAAAGCCCAATGTGAGCAGGTATATGGTTAATGGCTACTGTTAACTTGGCAGGATCTGAAATCACCTAGAATGCATGCCTCGGGGCACACCTAGGAGGAATCATCTAGATTAGGTTTACTGAAGTGGGAAGGCCTTCCCTGAATGTGGGTAGCACCATCCCGTGACTGCACTGAATAAAGTGAAGGAAGGAAGCTGAGCACCAGCATCCACCACTCTCTGCTTCCTGACTCTGGATGCAATGTGAGCAGCTGCCTCACACCCCTGCCACCATGCCTTTCCACCATGACGAACTGTGTCCTCAGACTGTGAGCCACAATAAACCCTTCCTCCCTTAAGTTGCGTTTGTCAGTGTTTTATCGCAGCAGCAGGAAATTAGCTAAGACAGTGGGATCATCCCAGAAACGCTGTCAGTTAAGCCTCTGACTGGGTCTTTTCTAGCACACAAGCTGGATACAGTGTTGATGGGGGACAAGGGGGCCCTTTGTAGTCCACATGCAAGAGCAGATTTGTACTTCATATTGTAGAGAGGAGTCTGCATGTATGCAATCAGTCTGCTAATGGTTTGTTCTGAGAAAAGCTTTTACCTAGTGAGACCAAAATGGTGACTCAGAAGGAATGTGAAACTTGGGTGTGTATAAACCCTGTAACACCCAGAGTGGCAGTAACAAGGAAAAGTATAGGCAGCCATGAAGAGAGAGGCATTCTGGGATCACCATTGAAAGAATTCAGTGACGCACGCAATACCATGGAGAAGACAGGTAGAGTGTTGCAGAGTAAAGTGGAGCAGGCTCTCAAGGCATGAAAAAGGCCAGTGATCAAACAGCAGCTGTGTTCATTGACATTTTAGGCAGGCTTTTTCCTAATTCTAAAAGTTTTTAGAGCAAGCAGTTTCTCATAAGAGACTTTGTCTTGTCCATTGCAGGGACTCAGTGGGATTTTTTCCCCCTCTGTCTCTGTCCTTTTCCTCTTCTTCCCTACTATTCTCTCTCTCTTTCTCTCTCTCTCTCCCTCTCTCCTTTCTGCCTTTCCTTCTGTCTCTAGTCCTCTTTCTTCTTCTCTGTCTACTTTATCACTACCTCTCTATGTAACTGTTCTTTCTTTTTCTACCTCTTTATCTCTCCCCCATCTCTCTTCCTCTGTCTCTTTGGGTCTCCTCTGTCTCTGTCCTTTTTCTCTCCCCACCCATCCCTCTGTGATTGGCGGACTCTTTGATCTGACTCTTACAGGAGGGGCAGTGGTATGTCTTTATTCTTTAACAGACAACTTCTTGCCAGATAGTAATTGGTTTAGGACTCCTGGAACCAAGCTGAGAAAGTTAACAATTAGTGAGCGACCCCTGGGAAGTTCAGGACACCGTGTCTCATTCCAGGCCCAGATATGTGTGTGACATAGATCTCCTTCTTCTAACTGTAAGGGCTGAAGCTCCCATCCTTCACTTTACTGTTGTCTATGAGGGAGAGGTCCAGCCTAGTATCTTCCAAGTCTGAGAATATCTAGCTAGCCACCTGACAGCAGTGGTGGATTATACAAATGAAGGGACAGTCAACTACCAGGAGATCATTCCCCCTCCCCACTCTCTCGGTGTGTCTGTGTGTCTGTGTGTCTATGGAGGCCAGAGAATAGCCTCAGCTGTTATTCCTCAGACTCAATCCACCTTCTTTTTTCATGAAACACTGTCTCTCGCTGACCTGGAACTCACCAAATAGGCTAGACTGACTGACCAAGAACCACGAGGATCCTCCTTTCCCCATCTCCCCAATGCTGGGAGTACAAATGCATGCCACCATGTCTTGCTTTTTACATGGGTCCTGGGGATCAAACTTAGGTCCTCGTAATTGTAAGGCAAGCATTGTACTGACAGCCATCTCTATAGCCCTGATATTCCCATTTCTTAGTTTAAGTCAGAAACAAAAGCAACCTGAGAACCAAGAAAATTATATTTATTAGGGAATTGTTCTGGTTAGCTCTCTGTTGTTGTGATAAAACACAAGCCAATTTGGGGAGAAAAGGGTTTATTTAATTTACACTTCCACATCACAGTCCATCATCAAGGGAAGTTGGGCAGAAGCTTAAGGCAGGAACCTGGAGGCAGGAACTGAAGCAGGGACCACAGAGGAATGCTGCTTATGGTTTGCTCCCTCTGGCTTGCTCAGCTACCTTTCTTACGCAGCCCAGGCCCCCCTGTCCAGGGACAATACTGCCTATCAATCAAGAAAATGCCTCACAGTCATGGCCGCAGGCCAATCTGATGAAGGAAATTCCTCAACTGAGGCTCTCTCTCCCAAAGTGACTCTAGTTTGTGTAAAGTTTGCAAAAACAAATCATTACGGGACTCATTAGGAATGTCACCCAGGAACCAAGCAGCCTTGAAAGTGTTCCAAGACTTTACAAAATGGTGACTGTATTTCTGACTTTAAATCATGGCAGGGGGTGGGTGACTGACAATGATTTCATTCATAAATCAAGAATTATGTTTGGTGTAAGAAAGGGATTGGGTGGTATCTGATCTTTGGGTAGTTTGTGGGAAGGAGTTTGTTGTACAGAAGGTTAGGGGAAGTTAAAAGACAATGTTTTGGGAAACTCTGGTCTGTCCCAGCCCAATGGTCAGCTTCCATCTCAGAGGTTTTAATTACCTTTGTCTTACTGTGACAAAATACCTGACAGAAGCAACTGAAGGGAAGAGAGATGACCTACTTAGCTTTAACTGTCAACTTGACACAGCTTAGAGTCACCTGAGAAAATCCCTCAAATGAGGGATTTTCTAGATCAGACTGCATGTGTCCATGTCTATAGGGCCTTGTCTTGACTGTTAATTGATGTAAGAGAGTCCAGCCCACTGTGGGCAGCATCATTCCTTGGGCAGGTGGTCCTGGACTATGTAAGAAAGCTACCTGAGCATGAGCCTGTGAGTGAGCCAGCAAGCAGCATCCCCCATGGTTTCTGCTTCAGGTTCCTGCTCGAGTTCCCTCAACAATGGACTGTGACCTGGAAGTGTAAACCAAATAAACTCTTTCTATCCCTAAGTTGTTTGTGGTCAGAGCAACAGAAAGGAAACTAGAGCAAGAGGTTTATTTGAGTTCAAGGCTTTAAGGGATGCAGCTCGTCATGGCATAGTGCCCCAGTGGCTCTTGTGTGGCAGCTAGAGTTTGCATCATGGCTTGTTCACATGTTGGCAGATCAGAAAGGAGAGGATAGACCAGAACCAAGGCTGTAACCTCCAAGACCTACCTTCTTAAAGGTCCCACAGCCTCCCAAAACAGGGCTACCAAGTGGGGAGCAAGTATCCCAAGCATGAGCCTCCTGAAGACATTTCAGATTCAAAACATAGCTTAATAGTATAGACATGTTTGTTTTTCAGTGCAAAAGTCTGAGTATAGATTTCCTTATTGAACTTCTGACTTCATTCTAAGTGGCTGAACCAGTGCTCCTCCATTTTGTTTTTTGACTAATATATGGCACATAAAGGCACTGATAGACAGATGGCTCAGCAGTTATGATTACCTGCTACTCTTGCAAAGGCCCAGGTTCAGTTCCCAGTACCCACATCTGATGGCTCACAACCATCTGTAACTCCAGATCTTCTGGCCTCTGCAGGCAACAGTACTTACATGTGCTTGTATAAAGATACATACATGTACACATAATTAAAGATAAAATAAATCTTTAAAAATAAATAAATAATTAAATAAAATAAAATAAAAACACAGCAGATTAAAAACAAAGAGAAGGGCCAGGTATGATGGTGTACATCTGTAATCCCAGCACTTGGGAGACAGAGGCAAGCAGATCTCCGTGAGTTTGAGGCCAGCTTGGTCTACATAGCGTTCTAAGCTATCCATGGATACATAGTGAGACTCTGTGACAAAAACAACAGCTAAGTAGATAAATAGAAACTAAATTGCAGTCATCCTCACAATTGTAAGCAGATCCACTGTCTGTGTGGCCACCATCTTGAAAGACCAGACGATGTCACACCTATGATTTGGGTTTGAGACTAACAAGTCGTAAAACTTGTAAAAACTGCTTATGCTTTGATTGAAGGCCAGACACTTAAGAGTATGTCAGCCAGGTACTAGGGAGATGGCTCAGTGGGTAAGAGTACTTGCTGTATAAGTATGAGGACCTGAGTTCAGACTCCCAGCACCCACCCAAAAAGCCGAGTGTGGGCTCACAGACCTGCAGTGCTGTTGGGGACAGAGACAGGAGGATCACTGGGACTTGCTGGATACCAACCTAGCTCTAGGTTCAGTGAGAGACCTTGTCTCAAGGAAATAAGGTAGAGAGTGACAGCAGGACATCTGACATCTTTGTCTTCCCCACACACATGGGTACATACACACACTCAAGCACACAGACTGTCAACCAGAGCATACACCCACAGTTTTTCTAAGTCTAATAATTGGCTGTGTACACCTGGAGAGAGAGAGACAGAGCCACACTTCCCTGTGATCTCTGGAAACATTACCTCATGGATATTAGACGAACTTTCATAAATGACCTGAAGGGTTAGGAAGAGGTCACAAAGGGCCTTTCATCTTTCTTAAGCAAGAAATGTTGAAATAAAGAGCTGATCTTTGGTATGCCCTTCTCATTAAGAATCCATGTATTAATAACTTCTCTGGCTATGTACTCAAAAGAAGGAGAAGATAACAGGAGAATTTCTTAGAAGCAGAGTGTGGCAGTAAGTCCTTCATCAGAAAGGACTCAGAAGACTGAAGAGTGATTGCTGAGGGCTGAGGCTCTCTTTCATGTATACATCAATTCAATGTCCTTTTCACTCAGTGGGACATAAACATACATCATTTAAATTAACAGGAGTCAGAAATAAGACCCGCATTAACATATCCACAGGGGATGAATGAGCAAGTCCCACATGGCTGCTTGATCCTGCTGCTTCCTAGGAGCCTAGCTGCCAGGCAGGGCCTGCCTGCTGACCACCTCCTGTCCCCCTGCCTTCCACAGTCCAATCCTGAATGGCCATTCCCAGCAGGTGCCCTCATCTTAGCCTCTCCTTACACGTGTCTCAACATGTCTGAGTTGTTTCTTATGTCACTGCTGCCCACTCCCCTTGCTGTGAGACCCTCTGGGTCATGACATGATGTGTGTCTTCAGTCTGGAGTGCAGTGGTTTAATTGGCTACATGTCCAGCAGAGAAGGTTGTTATCTGCTTTCTTATTCTTCAAGAAAGCAGAAGCCTGGGGGAGGGGGAGCAGACCTTGGTACCCCATGGTGGGTGTGGCTGCCATTCTGGGTTAAAGACACACCTCAATAGTATCCACTAGATCTCTCAGTACCAAGAGAAGCAGAAGACACAGCCCTGCACTGCCACCCATAGCAGCCTGAGGTGTCTCCTGCCTTAGGAACCCCACTCAGGAAAGACACAGCCTTGACAACAGTGCAGAAAAAATTTCAGGACACATCAGAATTGAGAAAAGTTAGCATGTTTATTAGGAGAGATGGGGAAAGGTATACGCTTTAGATATAAGCATGAGAAGAGAGATGGGAGAAAGAGAGAGACTTAGAGACTTAGAGAAAACACAGCACATGTTCAAGACAACAGTGTGGACTTCTCTAGAGAAAATTGTGCTTTATAATGGCTATATATGTACATAATTTTGGGGTTTGTGTGGGTATGTGCATGTTCATGTCTGTGCAGATACACGTGTATGCAGGTGCAAGTGCACATGTGTGAGTGAGTCTGCATGTAGAGGCCAGAAGTCAGCCTCAGGTGTTGTCCCTCAGGAGCCCTCTACCTTGTCTTTTGAAACAGGACCTCTCACTGAACCTTGGTCTTATTGATTCAGCTAGACTATCTGACCAGTAAGCCCCAGGGTTCCACCTGTCTCCACCTACCCAGAGCTGGGATTAAAAACAGGTCACGATACCTGGCATTTTGTACATGCACACCAGGGTAAGAACTCTGGCTCTCCTGCTTGCTTATTATTAGGTGCTTACTTGACTGACTGAGCTCTCTTTCTCTAGCTTGAGTCTGTGGGATTTTGTTGTTAACTTTGCTCAAAGTATTTGATTTATAATGAGTTTTGATGATAAAGTTTAAAAATCAAGTAAAAATGTATGAGCTGGTTTACTTTAAAGAATTTTCTTTTGTAAATTGAATTGTAAGGTGGTTTTATGAGATATACTGTTTAGATTTAGGCTTTAAAAAGGAGAGCTAAAAGAGTTAAACTCAGGGCCACAACTGAGAGATTTCCCAGATCTGACTGGCCTATGGGGATGTTTGTGAGGGACTGTTTTGATTGTAAATTGATGCAGGAGGGCCCAGCCCACTGTGGGCAGCACCATTCCCCAGGCAGGATGTCCTGAGCTGTGTTAAGAAAGGAGAAAGCTATCTGGAAGCCAGCAGGCATGTCTGTGTACATTCTTCTCCCTCCGCTCTTGACCTTGGGTGTGATGTGACTAGCTGCTTTGAACTCCTGCCTCTGTGACTTCCCTACCATAATGGGTGAATAAGCCAAAGAAACCCAATTCTCCCCTATTGCTTTATGTCAGGCTGTTTTGTCACTGCAACAGGAATGAAACTAGGCCAGTGAGGAGCTGGGGGTAGAATTAGATAGGTAAGAGCTGTCCTGCACAATTTCACAGTGGCTACTCAGCCTTATTTCTCTACAGCATGTAACACTTACACACAGGATTTAGTGTCAAGCCAACCTAATCTAGACAGTTCTTTAAGATCCTTTTCCTTGGGTGATTCTAGGCTATGTCAAGTTGACAGTTAAAATCTAACTGGCTCTCCCTTTCCTCTCCTCTTCTCCCCTCTGCCTTTTAAAACTTCTTTCTTATGTTAATCAGGTTACTTCTTAGCTAGTCCTACCTTACTTTTGCAAGCTCAGCATCCCATTTAGCAAACAGAACACCCTTCTAGTGGCTGTCCTTTGGAGTTGGGGATTATAAACAACAAATAGCATTTTATTTTTCCCATCCTGGGTATTTATTTTTCAGTTTGTGTATGTGTGTTGGCTCAATCCTAATATTTACATTTTATGATTGCTCCAAAGGAGGAGAGAAAGAATCCAAGCTTCTATCACCAGGTGCTTTATTGGATCTATACTCATGGGGGGGGGGGTTATGTCTATGTGTGTGGGTGAAGGTATATCAGCACATGTGTGTTTGCATAAGTAGAAGCCGGAGGTCAACATCAGGTGTCATTCCTCAGGTGTCATCCACCTTGTTTTGTTTGTTTGTATTGTTATTGAAATACAATCTTGCTTTGTACCCTTGACTAGACTAGAGTTCCCTATGTAAATCAGGCTGGCCTCAAACTCACAGGGATCCTTGAACTTCGGCCTCTCAAGTACTGGGATTAAATGTGATCACCACCACATTTTCTTTTCTTTTTTTTCCCTTTTCTTTTCTCCTTCTTCTCTTTCTTCTTTCTTTTTCTTTTTATGCCACCCTGTATTTTTGAGACAGGGTTTCTCACTGATCTGGGACTCACCAATTAGACTACACTGGCAGGCCAATAAACCGCAGGAATCTGCTTGTCTCTGCCTTCCCAGTGCTGAGGTTACAAGTGCACACCATCATTCCTGGTGTTTTTATGTGGGTGCTAGGGATTGAATTCAGGGTCTTGTGCTTGTACAAGTACTTTACCGACTGAACTATATCATCAGCCCTTTATGGTTCATTTTTAAGGTTTATTTATTTACTTTAAATTTATATATATATATATATGTGTGTGTGTGTGTGTGTGTGTGTGTGTGTGTGTATGTGTGTACCTTTGTGAGTTTATGTGTACCACGTGCATGCAGTGTCGATGGAGGCCAGAAGAGGGCATCAGAGCCCCTGGATCTGTAGTTACAGGTGGTTGTGAGCCACTTGATGTGGGTGCCGGTAACCAAACTTTGCTGCTCTCCAAGAACAGTAAGTATAGTAAGCATTCTTAAACACTCAGCCATCTCTCTTGACATCCTTCCCCCCAGCATGGTCCATTTTTAATGTGTCTTGATGACTTTGGGAAGGTATAAGACAAACCTACAGACTATGATCTTAGACTCTGAAAACTTGAGGATCAAGGCTCTGATAGATTTGGCCTGGTTCACTGATTGTATCTTCTTTCTGTTCTCACATAACCTAAAGGATGCAGGAACAGTCTGGAATGTCTTGTGGGAGCACTGATCCCTTTCATGATGGCTGTGACCTCATGATCCTTTCACCTCCTAAAGGGCTCACCCTCTGATACCATCACACTGAGGGTTAGGGTTTCAAGACATGGGTTTGAGGGGACACACACATCCATTCCATAATGGGTTATTGTAAAAGCTGTTTGCCTAATTCCTGAAGCAGGTTGTGAAAGTCTTACGGACTCTTGGAAAACCAAATGAAGAAGACACTGAAGGTCATTTAGACTAACCATTACATTGTGACCAAGTAGCACATTAACCCTCAGGCCAGATTTCCCTTCTTAGCACTTGGCAAGCCTCTTAAACATCTTTGGGAAAAGTAAGGAGATCACCAAGCCAGCAGCAGGTGTGTGTCTCTTAGGGTAGCTCCAGAGATGATTATATCATGAGGCCTCTGACCTCACCAATGGTACAATTCACTGATGGATCCCAATTTGAACAGTCTGGGAAGCGGCAGAACTGTGGAAGGTGGAGCCTTAGAGAAAATGAGTCATGGATATCCCTTTGAAGGGAAAAATCTTGCCTATGGCACCTTCCTCTTAGTCCTCTGTTTCCTGGCCACTATGAAGTGAGCAGCTACCATAGTTGAAACCACAAGCCAAAAGAAATCTCCCCTCCCCCTGCCTTAAGGTATTCTCTTGTGTATGCATCACAATTACAAGAAGTCTTGGGTGGAGGTGGTGCTTATTAGTTTTAACTGAATCTTAAGCTATGAACCCACACTGAGGAGGCCAAGACAGGAGGATCCCTGGGACTTACTACCCAGGCAGTCTATACTTGGTAAGCTCTGGGCCAGTGAGAGACACTGTCTCAAAAAAAAAAAAAAAAAAAAAAAAGAGTAGATAGTGCTTGAGGAAAAAGTCACCTAGAGCATGGGGAGGGGCTTATCTTGTGACTTCCTTCTAAGACCCACCTCTTAAGGTTTCCAACACCTCTCATCTTGGCCATATTGTGCACCAGGTTCCCAACATATAAGCCTGAGGGCCACAGCCAGACCATGACATAACCATAGCCACAGGGATTCCACACAGAATCCATTGTGGTGACAGGGAGGAGAGGTATTTAACTTCCTTCATTCATTTATTCATTAGAGACCAGGTCTCATGTAGTTCCAGCTGACCTCAAACTCATTATGTAGCTGAGGAATGACCTTGAACTCTTGATCCTCCTGCTTCCACCTTTTGAGTGCTGGGTTGATAGGCCTGCACCACCACACCTGGTTTGTAGAGTGCTAGGGATGGAACCCAGGACTTTGTACATGCTAGGCAAGTGTTCTCCCAAATGAGTTATAGCCCAGTCAGGTGCTTAACATTGAAAGACAAGGGAGGAACCAATGAGATGGTTCAACAGGTAAAGGTGCTTACTGCCAAGCATGACAACCTGAGTTGAATTCCCATGACCCACATGGTAGAAGAAGAGAAGAAACTCCCTCGGGTTGCTCTCTGACCTCCACACATGTGAAGTGGCACCCAACATACACACCCTAGACACAAAACAAATAAAATTTAATAAAGTTAAAAATATATGAAGCAAAGGCACGAGAGGCTTCAGCCTCAATAGCAGCATCTTCTTATTCCAGAGTAGACAAAGTGACATTTGGTTTAGGGATTTCTTTAACAAATTTATTTTTTGGAGACTGGAACTAACAGCACTGTCTAATGCAGAAGGAGAGATGTTACCATGGAAATATCCCAGAGATCATTCTGCAGTTTTGTGACACTGTACTATAACCATCAGACACACTGTCCCACCCCCTCTATATTGCCTGCACTAATTAATAGGCCTTGAAAGAACCTATTAATAGTTCTTAATAGTCACAGCCTTTGAACAGATCAGAGGTTGTCTTTTGTAGTTGGGTTAAAATCAGTAGCTTTACAAAAGGGACTTTGTCAGCTCAAGTGACCTTGTGTGTGATAGAGCCCATCACTCTACCTGAATGTTAAGCCATGAGCCAGCACTGAGGACACCAAGTCAGGAAGATTCCTGGAGGTCACTGGCCAGGTGGTCTGTACTTGGTGAGCTCCAGGGCAATGAGAGACCCTATCTCAAAAAAAAAGGTAGACAGCACTTGAGGAAAGACACCCACCCAAGATTGTCCTCTGGTCTCCTATCTCTTATGTACACACTTGAACATGCACACCAATGCACATGCACATACACGTGAACTTGGGAGGATGTCATTATTTGAGTACATATTTATCATCAGTGGGTTCCAAGTCAAATCCTCACCATCTCCCTCAAAATGTTTCAAATAAACTTGGTGTCACACTCTCAATGCCAATACTTGAGAAGCAGAGGCAGGCAGATCTCTGTAAGATTGAAGCCAGCCTGGTCTATATAACAAGTTCCAGTCCAGCTGGGACTACAGAGAGACCCTGTCTCAAAATAATTAGAACAACAATGTTTCAAGTAAGATAAAAAAAAAAAAAAATCAAGCTCCCTTTACCCCAGTGTTTCACCATGGGACCCAGTATCTACCTGTGTGGTTAGCATTTAACTGTCAACTTGCAACAACCCAGAATCACCTGGGAAGAGTCTCAGTGGGCATGTCTATGGGGGATTGTATTGATTATATTCGTTGAGATGGGAAAATCCAGCCCACTGTGGGCAGCACCATTCCTTTGCCCGGGCCCTGAATGCTATAAAACTCAAGAAAGCTAGATAACGTCAAGTAGGCATGATAGGTATGTTCATTTCTCTTTGCTCTTGACTGTGGCTGTGATGTGACTAGCTCCTTGAGTTTCTGTCTTTACTTTCCTGACATGATGGACTGTGACTTGGAATTGCAAGCTGAAATAAGCCCCTTTCTCCTCTAAGTTGCTTTTGGTCAGAGTGTTTTATCATAGCAACAGAAATGAAGCTAGGACAGCACCATTTCAGGTGTGTCTGAACAGATTCTTGAGAGAAGGCACAGAGCAGACACTGTGACAAGAAGATATAGCTTCCTTGGTTACAGCTTAGCATGACTTCCAGTGTTGCTCAGATAGCTGATTGATTCAAGCAAGAGAATTGGCTAGCTATAAGCAGCACGATGTAATTCTCATCTGATCATCCAGAAAGGAGCCTCTGGAAGTCCATCTCAGTGGATGGCTGTTTTTGTTTTGTTTTTTTCTTCTCTTACTGGAATGCAATCATTTGCACAGAGAAAGATGACCCACCTCTATCAAAATGTGCAGAGACTGTAAGACACACAGATGGTGTCTGTAGGGTTAGCTTCAAGTTCATGCTTACCTGAATAAGAAAATTGCATTGAATGGGTTGAGGTGTAAAGAGCTGCTTGTAGCTTCCAAGTCGAAGATCTTCTGATGTTCCACTTAGCGGCCACTCCTCCTGTTCTTCTTGGAGGACCAAAGGAAACACCATACCAGAGCACCTTTCATGGCCTAACGTTTCATCTTCTTCTATGTCCCTCACTGACTCTTCCTCTGTCTCTTTCTCCTTTTGAATAATTTCAAAGGCTGTTGCTTAGTCTGTGAAGTAAACTATTGGTTGAAGAGCTCTAGCCTTTGAGAAGATGTCTGTGCCATCTGGTGTGCTCCTATCATCTGATTATTTTATTCATGGTTTCTGGGTCACTCTAACACCAATTGGGTTGCCAGTTAAAGCGATTCTCTAGGAACAGTTACATGCCTGGGATTCTTAGGGGCCTCCTCTGAAGTCTCCCCATACAGTCCTAATGGTATCTCTCTGAAGAATGTGTATTAGCTAAGTTTCTCACCATGGTGACCACACCACCTGACAGAAATATCTTAAAGGGGGAAAGTTGGGGGACTTGGGAGATGACTTGTTGGACAAGAGCACTTGCTAAGCAAGCATGAGGGCCTCAGTTTGAATTTACAGCATCCATGTAAAAATCCAGGCATAGTAGTCTGCACCTGAAACCCCAGCACTGTAGGGTGGAGACAGGAGGATCACTGGGGCTTGCTGGCCACCAGCATAGCTCCAGGTTCAGTGAGAGACTCTGTCTCAAAGGAATAAGGTAGAGAGTTATAGAGCAGGATACCCAGCTTCCTAATCTGTCCTCCACATGTGCACACAAAAGTGCACACACATGTACCATACACACACACACGCACTACACATACACACATACAAAAGAGGAAAGATATATTTTGTTTCATGGTTTCAAAGGTTCAGTCCTTCATGGTAGGAAGTTGTGGTGGAGCAGCTTACATCATGGTGAACAGGAAGCATCTCAGCTCACATTATGGTAGACAGAAAGCAGCTCAGCTCACATGATGGAGGATAGGAAGCAGTTTCACTCACATTATGGAGGATGGGAAGCAACTCCGCTCACATCATGGTGAACAGGAAGCAGCTCAGCTCATATCATGGCATACAGAAAGCAGCTCAGTGCATATCATGGCAGCCAGGAAGCAGATCAGTTCATATCATGGCAGACAGAAAGCAGCTCAGTGCATATCATGACAGACAGGAAGCAGATCAGCTCACATCATGGTGAACAGGAAACCCCACTAGCTTTCTTCTGTTCCATTTTTATTCTTTCTGTGTCCTCATCCTATGGAATTGATGCAGGGGAAAACAGGGTCCCCTTTTAGGGTTCTTAGTCTCATTCATAAAAGAACTTAAGAATAAACTCAAATGGAAGCTTTAGGATATTTTATTAGAGTTTTAAAGAAAAATCCTCAGGGTAGTCAGGCTGTAAATCTGAGCAGCTGCCCTGAGGAAAAGAATAAAGGGGAGAAGGAAAAAAGCCATAAAGCCATGAGGGTTTAGCGCTGGCATGGAAGTCTAGCAGCCGCATGGTAGGGAGGGGAGCTTTTGAGAAAGGATAAGAAAGCTCCAAATGTTCAGGAAGCTCACAGCACTAGGAAAAGCATGGTTAAGAAGAGATAGGAAGAAAAAAAGGAGAGGGCTGGAGAGATGGCTCAGTGGCTAAGAGCACTGGCTGCTCTTGCAAAGCACCTAGGTTTGATTCCCAGCACCCACATTGTGCCTAATGGCTGTCCGTAACTCCAGTTCCGGGGGTCTGACGTCTTCTTCTGATATTCGTTGGCATTTCATGACACAGGTGTACTAACATACATGTGGGCAATACACTGAGATAAAAAACAGTAAAATTTAAAAGAAAGAAGAGGAGAGGTTATGCTCTTCTGAAGAATTCAGAAAAATTCAAAAAGCGGGCAGACTTATGGGAAAGTTGTGTGTTTGTGTCCATAATCAACTGCACTAGGTTCAGGGATTCTGAGCAGGAAAAGTTCATCTCATGAACACAGTAGGTATTCTGCCTATCTCTTTAGCATGACTTAAGGTGAACCTGCCTTCCTAGGGGTGATTGACCAAGCAAAACTGAAATGTTAAGGCTCTACGCAGGTCAGAGATTCTTATTCTCTTGACCAGTCTTCTCTTAGGGATTTTTTTTTCTCTTAGGGATTTTTTTTTTTTTTGAAACTGTACAGGAATGGTGCCACTCACATTCAGGGTGCATCTTCTGACCTCAGTCAGTCTTCTCTGCAAACAGACACACTCAGTGTGCCTTGTGAATCTCCTTTGTGTTTCTAAATCCCATCTCAGTTGTGCTGTCAATGGAGATGAAGCATCCCAGCAGGTCTCTGCAGTCTCTTGGCCACCCGCATGCTAGTCTCCAGACCTCTGTTTTCCTGTCTTGTTCCCCATGTGTAGGTCCCTGTTGCTGCTAATGACACAAACAGCCAATGTCATAGGTGGCATGGCCTCCACAGCAGGTACAACTGCCCGAACTCCCTAAAGGTGCTTTGGTGACACATGGCTGCCATTAAAAGCCCCGGGAATTCTGTGTCAAGGATCTTGTCTCTCATTGTTACTTCAGTGTCTGGTGCCTGCTGAGGCCTTGTGCTTTAAACCCCTGAGTGAGCCCTTTCACAGCAGTCCACCATGGAGCTGCAGAGGGAGGAGGCTTTTGCAGCCTGCCAGGGACAATGACACATGCAGACCTCATCCTGAGCTGGCAGTCACCTCTCTGCTGGGAGAAGGTCCCCTTCTCAGTGCTAAATTTGTTCTCAGCAGGTAGGTTGGAATTCTTCATGAAAGCCACCCCAGGAGTTCTTAAAAAAAAAAAACACAAAAAACAAAAAACTCAGTGCCTGAAGGAACTACATTTCCCAGGATTCCCTGCCCCTAATTGTTTCCATTAAAGTGGACTACAGATGAGATTGCTAGGGAGAGGTGGAGGGTGGGGGTGAAATTGGATCTTACACAGTGATGCTCACTTGTCCCTGAGCCTGAATTGTGAGCTGGAGGCAATTAGACACAGACAGGTTTCAATCATCCTACTGGGTTCCAACTCAGATTGTGAGTTCCATTTGTCTTTGCTCTTGGCATGATATCCACCGTCTCCTTCCTGGCTGTTTGCCATTCGGACTGTAGGAACCAGTGCTTGAGATCACAAAGGACAACCTATGAGAGACTGCTGAGGTCAAACCCTGCAACATCTGTAACATGTTTGTGCTGGATGGTATTAGTTGTCAACTTGACACACCTGGGTTGAGGGAGCCTCAATTGGGGAATTTTCTTCATTGGAGTAGCCTGTGGTCACGTCTATGGGGTTTTTTCTTGATTTTTGAGTGATGTGGGAGGGCCCAGCCCACTGTGGGTGGTGCCACCCTTGAGTAGATTGTTCTGTGTTGTATAAGAAAGCAATCTGAGCATGGGCCAGAGGAGTAAGCCAGTAAACAGCATTCCTCCATGACCTATGCTTCAGCTCCTGCCTCCAGGTTCCTGCCCTGAGTTTCCACCTTGGGCTTCCTCAGTGATGAACTGTGACCTGGGGGATGTAAGCTAAATAAACCCTTTCCTCCCCAAGTTGGTATTTGTCAGAGTGTTTTGTCACAGCAATTGAAGGCAAACTAGAATAGAAATTGGTACCAGAGAGTGGGTGACAGACGTGACCTTGGTGTTTTGAGGTGCATTGAGGACATGTTTGGAACTTTGGGCTGGAAAAGCAAGTGAGTGCTTAGAGTTCATTGCTGTGGAGCTTGGAACAGTTATGCTGAAGGAATTGTGGACAATGGATGCCTGACTTGTGAAGCTTCAAAGGGAAGCAGAGACTATCAAGGCTGTTTGTGTGATATCTTGAATTGAGAATCTATGGGTTCTGGTCAGCTGGGGCTGAAGAATCAGCTGTGATTAAGAAGAGACTAGAACCACTGAAGTGAAACCTTTGTTTTACTGGGACAATTGATGCTGGTTAGTTGGGGATGAAAAATTATCTGTAAGTAACAAGAGACCAGCATCACTGTGGCAAAACCTTCTAAGAAGTATTTCCTCAGGGTCGGCACACTGAAGCTATGGTCCAGAGGGGGCCTGAGGCTCCATCTCAACCTGGAAAAAGGACTTGGTAGTATATGAGATTCCTGCGTGGTTCCAGTGTTGAAGGTGTGAAGGGATCACAGAGAGCAGCTGAGGCTTGGCACCCTGAGAGGCCAGGAAAGCCATTGATGAAGGTGCAGCCTCAGTTTCAGTGGAGATGCAGATTGTTGGAGATGCCAGGACCATGGGAAGGCCACCAAGGGCAGGAGCAGGTGTGGAATGGAGCCAGACTGGGTCTGTGAGGCGAGCTATGTGTGCTGTGGACAGCAGAGTCAGAGAAGTGCAGCTGCCAAAACTCTTTGATGCCCAGAAGATCATGAGTGAATCCCAGATGCCCAGGCTTGAGTTCCTTTGCTGAACTTAGGTTTTACTTAGGTGTGTCCAATTCTTCCCTTTTAAAATAAGTGAGTACTTATTTTAGATTTTACAGGAGCCCACAGTTAAGAAACTTTTAAAAGAGACTGTGGACTTTTAAGTGTTTGGATTTTTAAGGATTTTTGGACTTTCAAGATTGTACTGTCTTATGTTGTGATATTGTTAACATCATATCTTGGGGACAAGAAATGGGAATGTTATGGTTTAATAGTGATGTGTTTGTGTGTCAAGTGGACAAGGGGTCAATTGTGCTTAATAGCTTTAGTTGTCAACTTGACACACCTGGTTGAGGGAGCCTCAGTTGGGGAGTTGCCTCCAATGGACTGGCCTGTGACCATGTCTGTGTGGGTAATTTCTTGATTTTTGAGTGATGTGGGAGGGCCCAGCCTACTGTGGGTGGTACCACCCCTGGGCAGGTTTTTCTGTATTGTATAAGAAAGGAATCTGAGCACGGGTCAAAGGAGCAACCCAGTAAGCAGCGTTCCTCCATGGCCTGTGCTTCAGCTCCTGCCTCCTGGTTCCTGTCCTAAGTTCCTACCTTGGGCCTCAGTGATGAACTATGGCCTGGGAGATGTAAGCAAAATAAACCCTTTCCTCCTTAAGTTGGTATTTGTCAGAGTGTTTTGTCACGGCAATTGAAGGCAAATTAGAATATTATAGATATATGGCTATACATGCATATTTACATATTGTATGCCTATACTGTGTTTGTGAAGATATGTGAGCCTGTGTATACAGGTATATGTGCATGTATGTATATTAGTTACTTTTGTCATTGTTGTAACCAGTTGACTGACAGAAAGCAACTTACAGGAGGAAAGATTTGTTTGGGCTTATAGTTTAGGGAATGCAGTCCATCATGGTGGGAAAGGCATGGGTGGCCTGTTCACCTCTGGGTGGATTGGAAAGCAGAGGTAAAGGCTGGCACTCAGTTTGCCTTCTTTCTCCCTTTTTGTTCATTCTGGGACCCCAATCCATGAGATATTGTGCTGTCACCACATTCAGGGTGGGACTTCTCTATCAATTAAACCTCCCTGGAAACATCTTCACAGACATGCCCAGAGGTATGTCTCCTAGGTGATTCCGAATCCAAGCAAGAGGATAGTGGAAAATTAGCTATCACAGATATATGCATATACATATATGTGCACATATAAATACATGTGCATACACCCATATATATGCACACACATACACACATATATGTACATAAAACACACATATGTGCACACAAATGTATATGTTACCATTATATGCAGACATGCACACATATATACACTCATATAAATGCACTCATACACATACACATGTGTATGCTCTCATATATGTATGCAACATATGTGCAACATACATGAATGCACACACATTTATATGTGCACACATATGAACCTATATAATGTGCACATATATGCACACACCTATATATGTGCACATGTATCCATATGTATACATACATATATATCTGAATATATGTATGCACATATACACACATATATGCATATATATATGCAGACATGCACACATATATTTGCACACATGTATATTCACTCATATAATTGCACACTCATTTATATGCACATGCACACATATACACACATATGCCCCTATATGCACACACATTTACCCTCTGCATCTCAGTGGCTTGGTTCTAACACCATCCTTCATAGACTCCAATTTTTAGGTGCTCATGTCCACTGTGTAAAACTCTATAATATTTGCACATAACCTGTGCACAGCCTCCTGCACACCCTGATTCATCCCTAGATGACTCACCATAACTAACAGGGTGTGAACCCAATTCAAATAGCTGTTCTGCTATGTTGGTCTGGAATAAATAGTACAAAAAACTGTCTGTACATCTCAGGACAGAAGCAATTTCCTTTTTGAAATACTTTCCACCTGTGCTGGATCAGATCCACAGATATGAAGACTGTGGATAGGGAAGGCTGATTTTTTGTGTGTGTGTGTGCATGCGCACACACATGCATGTGCCCGCATGATCTGTTTTCTTGCCTGTGTATAGAGGCCACAAGACTACTTTCTTATGTTCTCCAAACATTCTCCGCTTTATTTTACTATTACTATTATTATTATTATTATTATTATTATTATTATTATATTTTGGTCTTTTTGAGACAGGGTCTCCCTGTAGCCCCAACTGTCCTGGAACTCACTATGTAGACAAGGCTGGCCTTGGACTCAGAGAGATCTGTCTGCCTCTGCCTCCAGAGTGCTGGGATTAAAGGCGTGTGCCACACACCTGGCATCCACTTTATTTTTTAAAGACAGGGTCTCTCACTGAACCTGGGGCTCCCTGTTTGAGCTAGACTTCCCAGGCCAGTGAACCCCTAGTATCTACTGTCTCTACCCCTCAGCACTGGGATTATGGGTGCATGCTGCCACACTGAGTTTTCTGTGTCAGTGCTGTGGATATGATATCAGGGCCTCATGCTTGTGCAGCAAACACTTTGCCCACAGAGCCATCTCCCCAGTCTCTAATTTCTTTTGGTTGTTTTATGTGGTCCCGCCCATCACTGACCCATAGTTGTCTCAGCTCCAGTCTCTTCTGCAAGGCTGTCTGACAAGTTGTCAGAATTGTGTGAAATCGCTCTAGGAAACAAGCTCCTTCTCTGGGTAGCCTAAGCTTTCAGCCTTTTCCTTCTCCCAGCATGAGATTTCTGGGGAAATTCCAGTTTTCGGGGGTGCATTGTCTCAATAGTCTGAGAGCAGAAGGAAGGGGCACAAGTGTCTCTTTAGAATGTCTTCATTCCTGATAGGACAGTTAGACCCACACAGGTCTTGAACCCCAGCTATCCCAGGATCACCTGGAAGGTTTGTAACATACTTCCCAGCCCCAGCTTAGTCCAGTCTAGATTTCCCCTTCAGCACCCTACAAGGAGTAGGACCCATGAGTTTGCATCTTAGACATTCCCGGTGGTGCTGATGCTGGTAGCCACCTCTGAGAACCCTGACACTGAACAAGACCAAAAGATGGGTCAGCTTGATGCTTACATTGAATATGGCCTTATAAAATGCTTCCTTCGTAGACACTGTCTTCTAAAACCAGGACAGAATTGGCCTTGAAACCTGAAATAAAGTCAAGCTATTCAGACTAGACGGACCATTCAAGATCAGCAGACTTTGGAATCTGGTATTTGCTACAGCAGTTAGCTCAGCAGCTTTGAACTTTATCTGTACGATGAGAATAATAAGCTAGACTCGTCCACCATCAATGGCCCAATTAAACAGACAATTCACTTGTCTAAGCCATAGTGAAAAGCAAAGAGAGAGAAAGGAGATTTATTCAATGTGGAAACACTGAGGAGCAAAGAGGTCCATTTTCAGGATTCTGACAGAGGTAGAGCTTTAGGCTTAAACAGAGGACAAGCTCTGCAAGACTAAGCAGTCCTGGTCAAGGTGTGGTCCCGCCCATCACTGACCATTACTGTCTCAGCTCCAGTCTCTCCTGCAAGGTGGTCTGACAAGTGTCAGAACTGTGTGAGATCTCTTCCTGGGAGACAAGCTCCCCCTCCGGCTGCAGCAGGCTCCAGCCTCTTCCTTCTCCCAGCGTGAAACTCCAGAAATTCCAATTTCTTGAGGACCATGTTTCAATAGTCTAATAGCCAAAGGGAGGGGTGCCTGTCTCTTTAGAATATCTCCTCTCTCACAGAGCTTCAGTTTAGGGTCAGGGTTATAGGATCTACATGATCTTAAACTAAGGAGCAACAGTATTGAGTGGCTAGGGGTGAAAGAGTTGGTATTGGTGCTGTTGTCTTGGGCACGGATTGTACATAGCTTGCAAGGCAACTTCTTTCTACCAGCTGCTTTCACAGCTAATGATTTATGGTTGTCTACATCCTGGAGCGGAAGCTCACATTGTTATTTATGCTTGTGCCCTGCCTCATTCCCCAGAAGATTTAAGGTGACTGTAGACCCCAGAAAATCAATCCTGTCTGAGCCCTGGGGAGAGAGAGCTCTGTTGTCAGCCTAGGCAGGTTAGCTTGGCTAAGTGGTTGTGGTGGACTGGGTATCAAGGAAAGAGATTGGCAGGTGGTTAAAGAATTTGCACTTTAGACTAATACAGGAACAGTAGGTTATTGACTACACTGTAAGAGGGCACTATGCTGGGCAGTCACCAGAGAACCACCTACAGCAACAGGCAGTGGCTGGGGGTAGGGGGTCTCCATCTGGGAGGACTTTTTAGCCAGGGTGAATTTCTTTGTGTGCAGTTTCCTGGCATGAAATTCGCACCATGCAAAGGACAGTCCAGATTGGCTGGTGTATAGTTCAAAGACTTAAAACAAGTTCATTTATTTATTTTTTTTTATGTGTGTGAGTATTTCTCCTGTATGTATATAAATGCACCATGTGTGTGTAGTGTCCATAGAAAGGCCAGAAGAGAGACTCGTATCCCCTGAAAATGGAGCTGTGGATAGTTGTTAGCCACCATGTGGGTGTTGGGGACTGAACCCAGGTCCTCAGTGCTCTTAACTGCTGAGCCATCTCTCCAGCCCCAGTTCTAAGACTTTTTAATGTAAGCCATCGTGCAGGTTATTTGCAGTTGTGCCATCTCTGCCATGCAAATAGAGGAACATGCAAATAAGAACCATGTAAATAAGGTCAGACAAGTAAGAGCTATGCAAAAAAGGCAGTGCTGCTCAGAGTTGTCCACAAGTTGTCCACTGCACAGCATGGAGAGCAGCTTGGAATTCCTGGTCCAGGCTTGTGAAAACTCCCTACTGGGACCAATTCCATTTCCTGGTTTCTTATTTGATTTTCTCCATTTATTCTCTCTCTCTCTCTCTCTCTCTCTCTCTCTCTCTCTCTCCCCCCCATGGCAAAAATGTGGGAGTCCTCCATCATGTGGGTCCTGAGGATGGAAGTTGGCAGCTCACAGTCTAGCACTTCAATATAGCCTGTGTCTCGGGCTCTCATGGGCTTGTCCAGTGGGCAGCGAGTGCAGAGGTGCACTCATCCTAGCATGACTGCTAGGTGAGAGGATTATTGCCCACCTTGTATGGGTATTTTCTTCTTTGTTTTATTTTATATATTTCTGTGTGTATGTCTGTGTGGGGGGTGGAGGTAGATATGTGTTCAAGTTCATGTGTGTACAGAGAGAGCTCACTGGGGGAATTACTGATTAATCAAGACTGGCTCATGTTTCTGCCTCCCCAACCCTAGGATTATAAGCACATACCAGCACGTCCTGATTTTTACTTGGTTGTGGGAATTGAACTCAAGTCCTTATGCTTGTTAAGACAAGTATTTTACTGACTGAGCCATCTCTCAGCTTCTCTCTCTCTCTCTCTCTCTCTCTCTCTCTCTATCTATCTATCTATCTATCTATCTATCTCTCATTGGAAGAAATATACATATTTCGGTTTGCTGATGGCTTGCTCTCAGTAAAGAAAATCTTAAATGCATAGCCCCCATTATTACTAACAAACAAGGTCACAGCAGTGGACATAAGATTAACACACATACATTATGTTTATATGTATTAACAATTACTAAAGAAAATCTCTTTATACTAGCATCATATATAATAAAATACTTAGGGATAAGGTTTTTTTTTTTTAGTGTATGTATATAATGTGTGTGGGGTGCACATACCATGATGTCCATGTAGAGGTCAGAGGGCAATTTGTGGAGTCAGTTCTCTCCTTCCACCTTCACATGTAATCCAGGGATTGAATTCAGGTCATCAGCCTTGAAGAGCACCTTTACCCACTGAGCCTTCTTGCTGGCCTGCCTCTGAGTATTCATGACTGCATCCAATTCACTTCCTATTGGAGAATTAGGTTCACTAGATAAAGAGGAAGATGTTAGCACTACTTAGCCTCCATTAGATCCTTCCTCTCTCCCCTTTTCTTTACCTCCTACCCCCTACCCCACCCCCTGTCTTACTGTCCCTTCTCTGAGAACAGTGTGGTTATTGCCACTCAAATCCACTAGATGTTCTCTCCCTGTAACAAATAAACAGGCCTTCCCACTGCAGCCTCGAGGGATAGATCAAGTTGTTTACCCACAGGGAAGAATGAAGTTCATCAACTTTTTGATAAAGCAGAGGAGAGAGGCCAAGGACAGACTATTCTCTGTGCCTGGTATAACAACAGTAATAATGACAACAATAATAGCTCTCTCCCTTGAGTGTTTACTGTGTACCCGGCACTTTGGTAATCTCTTTCTATGGTTCCTAACTTATCTCTCCATCCCTCCATCCATCCATTCATTTGCGTGTTTACTTACTTAATGAGACAAGGTTTCCCCGTGTAGCCTTAGCTGTCCTGGAATTTACTGCATAGCCCAGGCTGGCCTCAAAGTTCCAGCAATCTTCTTGCCTCAACCTTTCAAGTGCTGGGATTAAAGGCATGTAGCACTATGTAAGCTTTCTTAACTTATCATCACTCAAAGTAAGCTAGTGAGGAGCCCCCAACCCTAGCTGAAGAGACATAGACAGTTGATGGCCGCTGGGGAAAGGAGAGTCGGTTTTCTTGAAGGGTATCATGCTTGGTAGTTTGACCACCCTCCAGTGGCTGGCCCCACCCCCAGGTATATATAGGCAGCACAAACTGATGTCAGTGGTTTATAAAATGCGAAGGAGGAGGAGGTAGAAGAGGAAGAGGAGGAAGAGGGAAAGGAAGAGGAGGATGAGAAGAAAGAGGAAGAGGAGGAGAAAGAAGACATGAGGTTGAAAGGGGGCTAGGAGAAGAAGGATGAGTAAGATCAAAATACATTGTATTTGTAAAGAAGCATGAAGCAAGAGAAGAGAGGAAGAAACTGACCTCTACAGAAGAAGCAGGTCTCTTAGGGAACAAACCTGAGAGGACTCTTCCCGACACCCTCTCTGGACTTAGGATCTGGAGGAGCAGCCTCTCTCACAGACTGGGGATTGTTACATTCTTCTCCCTACCTGAAGAGGGAAAGGACTCATGGTTGAGGTTGTGCCTTATGCAAGTGAGGGGAGGGAGCCACAGGGGGCCTTGGGGCATCTGAGGAATGCAGTTGGGGAGTGGGGTGTGACCATGCAGGAAACTGGTTTCCAGGAAAGCAGTAAGCGGGGCAGCCAAAGCTGGTCTCCACCAATGCCACATGATTGTCTCTGGCTCCCACACTAGGAGCCTAATATTTCTCCTTCAGTATTCATGTGTGAAATTCTCAAAAAATTAATAAAAAATATTATATTAAAAACTAAGCTCGTGGGGCTGGAGAGATGGCTCAGCAGGTAAGAGCACTGGCTGCTCTTGCAGAGGACTCAGGTTCAATTCCCAGCAACCACATGGCAGCTAATAACCATCTGCAACTCCAACTCCAGGGAATCCAACTCCCTCTTCTGGCCTCCACAGGCACTGCATGACACATAGTGCACTTACATACATGCAGGCAGTATACTCATATGCATAAAAATAATTAAACCAAAAACTTTTTGAAATAGGCTAGTAAAGGAAGGCTGATCCTTACTTTCGTTGTCCTTGTTGATTGTCAATGAGGCACAAAGAAGCTCAGTAGCTTGCCCAGGGCCATCAAGCAGCAGAACGAGATTTAAGCTCAGTACCCAATCTGATCTCCAGAGCCCAGGCCCTTACCAGATCTGGAAAGAGAGTACTATGTCTTGGCTCCCGCCTAGTAACTGGGGAGTGCTTGGTGATCAGGAATGACTGGTCCTCTCTCTGCTTGTGTTAAAAATAGTAATGGGGGCTGGGAAATGGGTCAACTTGTAAGAGTGCTTGCTGTATGAGCTTGGGGACCTGAGTTCAAATCCTCAGCACACATGTGAAAAGCTGGGTGTGACCATGTGTGCCTGTAACACTGTCACTGTGGAAGATGGAAACAGGAGGATTGCTAAGACTTGCTGGTTCCCAGCCTAGCTCCACATTTGGTGAGAGACCCTGTCTCAGTGGAATACAATGAAGAGCCATAGAGCAGAGCACCTCATGACTTTCTCTGGCCTCTATGCACACCCCCACCCCCACAGAAACTCACATGCACATAATACAAACAATGATAGTACCATTATCTCCCGCATTCTGTTACCACCTTCATCCTCTCCCCGGGTGTGTAGAACTTAGCAGTGCATGGAGGAGAGAACTCTGGGTGGGTGGGTGTCTTCTGTGTAAAGACCTGATATAAATAGGAAGCCAGGGGACCATCAAGTGTCATCAGGGCAGACAACAGGAAGCAAAGTCACAGCCTGCTTCAGTTTCCACATATTTGGAACATGACCCCAAGCCGTTGGCAGCTCTCCAAACTGTAGAGTGAGGAGTCCTGTGGAGGGGAGGGCTGGGTTTCACAGGAATGGGAAGGTGGCATGGACGCCAGTAGCAGGAGACCTTACCCAGGGCTATGAGACATGAAGTACCAGTGGGGCCAGTGGAGATGTCCACTGGGCTGTCTCTCTCTGGTGGGATGGAGGCCTGCAGCACCTTCTCACCAAAACTCCAGGTCACATGATTGGTCATGTATGACAGATTGAACCAACATAAGGACAGGGCTCCAGGACCAACACCCATCCTGTGGCACACAGTAACCTCTGTCTCCTCTCCAACATCTGCTGCCCTCTTCCTGCCCTCTGACCCCATACCCAATCTTAGGGTGGTAAAGTAATTAGGCTGGGCATGGAAGTAAGGAGGAAGAGGATGCTCAAAGCCAAGTAGCCTTGCTTTTCTTGAGCCAGGCACTCAGTTGCCCAGGGGACTACAGTGTGAGCCATCTCATGTGGACCACCCTGCTTCAGTAATTGAATGTGTCCTGGGAGCTTAGAAATTTACGTATTAGAGTAATGTGGATTCTTACCCTCTGTATTAGTTACTTTCCTTATTGCTATGACAAAATACTCAAAAGCAACTTAAGGAAGGAAGGGTTTATTGTGGCTCACAGTTTGAGGGCCCAGTACATTATGGTGGAAAGGCATGGTGGCAGGAGTGTGAGGCAGCTGGTTATATGGTATGCACAATCAGGGAGCAGAGAGAGATGAACGCTGGTGCTCAGCTCACTTTCTCCTTTCTATTCAGTCCAGGACCCCAGCCCATGGGATGATGCTGCCCATATTCAAGGTGGGTCTTTCCAATTAGAATTAATCCAGTCTAGAAACTCCTTCACAGGCATGCCCAGAGATTTGTCACCCAGGTGAGTCTCTGTCCTGTCAGGTTGAAAGTCATTCATCACCAATCAGACTGGCAGCAAAGGCTGGATAAACAGTCCCTTAGTGTTTCCATGTGCAAGGATCCATCTTCCTCCAGGCACCTATGTGTTCTGACCCCCATGGCAGCAACTGAGCATTCTAAGCAATGCATCCATTCCTTCTTGACTCTGGAAGTTCAAGATCAGGGCATCACAACATTGGTTTTCTGAGGCATTTCTCCTTCACTTGAAGGTCCCTGTCTTCTCTGTTTTTGTATCACCTTCCTATTGTGTGTGTGCATGCATGTGTGTGTGTGTGTGTATTTGTGTGTATGTGTCCCAATCTCCCCTTTGCATAAGGGTACCAGTTATATTGAACTGGTTTATTAGTCATCCTTCTGTGATTGTGACAAAATGCTTGAGAGAAACAACTTTTAAGTTGAAAGGTTCAGAGGTTCTGTGGCCAGCTAGGTGGATTGATTTTAGGCCTGAGGTAAGGCAGAATTATCACCATGGAAGGGAGCCTCATTTCATGAGCTGAGGGGAGAAAGAGACAGAGAGACAGAAAGAGAGGAAAGAGAAAGAAGGAAGAAAGTGGGGGGGAGAAGAGACATGAGAGGAGAGGAAAGGGAAAGAGAGAGAGACAAAGAAAGAGATGTGGGGCAGAGAGGGAGTCTGGGACAAGAAGTGAACCCAAACATCCAGCACCTTCTTGTCCCACCTCCTACACTTCCATTGCCTCTCTATAGCCCACCAAATTACAAACAATTACATGGATGGGTGAATTGTTAATGATGTCAGAACCCTCATGGGCCACACAGTTACTTCCCAAAGCCCAGTCTCTGAGCATCCCTTCATTGAAAACTAAATCCTCCATGCCAGCGTCTTTGGAAGACATTTCCCATCCAAACACAGCAGATAGGATCCTCTTTAATGACCTCAATTTCATTAATTAATCTCTTTACAGCCCCTCTCTGTAAATATAGTACCACAGGTGCTGGGGGTGTTGAGATTCTAACATGCAGATTTCTGAACACACAGTGTAACCCTTGATAACAGTGGGTTACAGGATGAGTCATTGTGGCCCATCGGGAATGATGGAATTTTTCTAGAGCACATGCAGGGGACAGCCTGCCAAGTGCAATGACGTCTGCCATTGCGGCCCACTCCCACCTCATGGCTGATACTGAATAACAAGGCCAGGAGAGGCAGGCATACCATCTGGCCAGGGGATGGGGGGAGGGCTCCCATGAGAACAGGAAGCTCTGGGGGTCCAGGTGCTCCCTGTATACAACCTACAGATGGCTGAACGTGGGGGAAGAAGACAGTTCACAATGTACTGCTATTCTCCAGAAAGGACAATTTGCAAATTGGAAAGTTCAGTATAGCCTATTTGAAGAGTGTGTGCATGCACGTGTGCATGGGATTCTGTCTCCTCTCTGTTAGCTGACAGAGCACAGGAGAACGGCTGCCAGGATGGTGGTGAGCGAGAAGACGACCACCATTAAAAATGGTTTCCCTGTATGTGTGTGTGTGGCAACCAGAGGTTGACAGTGTCTTTTTCAGTTGCTCGCCACCTTATATTCTTATACAGGGTGTCCCACTGAACCTGGAACCCACTGATTAGGCTAGGCTGTCTGGCCAGTGAACCCCAGGGCTCCTCCTGCTTCCACCTCCCCAGCATTGGTATTATAAGAGTGTACTACCGCCCGTTGGAGTTTTACATGGGTGCTGAGGATCTGGATTCAAGTCTTCAAACATACTGAGCCATCTCCCCAGTCCTATCTGGTTTATGTGTTTATTTTGTATGCTTGTTTTTGACTTATTTGAGACATGGTCTCATTATATAATCCTGGGTGCTGAGATTATAGGCATATGTCATCATGCCTGGCTCTTGCCAAGTCTACCTGTTCTTGCCAAATTTTTGATGACACAGTTATACTTATTTTATGCTATAAAAGAGAACAGGGCAGCACTGGCTTAGCATGCATGAAGCCCTCCTTTCCATCACCAGCATTGCAGGAGTGGAGGGAGGAGGAAAGGGAGTAGAGAACAAAAGAAAAAGAAAAGGTAGAGAAAGCCAAGGTTTAGCCTCGTGCTGGGACTAATGGAATCTGTATCTCTGAGCCAGAACTTGAAATGTCAAGAGTTACAAGTTTGGGGTCAAAATATCATGTCATGTCTAAAGCACAGGTGAACATTTTCTCAGAGTCAAGAAGGCCAGTATCAGGGTGTGAGGGTGGCTGGGAGATGCTGGGCTGGACGAGACCCTACTGTGTATCTGAGAAGCAATGCAGGAAGAATTATCGTGCTGCTTCAGAAACCCTCAGAGATGGATATCTGGGAGGAGCAAGATAACTGCATCAGAGAGAGGAGTGGAATTGAAAAAGATGACATTTAAGGTCCTTGCTCACCCTGAGATGTTGAGCTCCTGTGGAAATGCAGGCTCTCAGAGCTAAGCTATCATTGAGGACACGGTGACATTTGATGCTAAGGGTGTCTGTTGATATTTTCTTTGAAATCTGCACTGTGCCGACTCTACCTGTAACGGTGACCCCAGGACGGTGGGATGCTTTGTGAAGTCTCCATGGCAACTCTTTCAGCAGCAGTACCTTCATTCAGAGGGTCTGGAGACAGAAAGACAGAGGAGCATTATTTCTCCTCTCCAAACCTCATGTAACTACATTTAATCAAGTGGCAATTGTGCTGACATTCTTCTCTCTTGCATCTCTCTTCTATCACCTGCAGCAAGGCACCAGCACCAGCGGGGTGCAGGCGGGCAGTTCTCTAACACTGCTATTTTGCATAAACCAATAACATTTCCAGTCTCAGATAATTTATAGACTGTATTTTCAGTGGGAGAGACTCGGAGCAGGAATATAGGCTCAGATCCCAGCAAGGAAAGACACTGCATGGAGCCCCATAATCACTGCAGTGTGAGCACTCTGAGCATTTCATAGAGATGTGTCCTTATGCCTAGAACAGTATGAAGGAGACTGTTTGCTCTTGGCCTTTCCCTGCTGGAAATGGACTCCCCCCCCCCACCTTTTTTTTTTCATTCTACCAGATCCTCCAGGGCCATTTCAAATCCTTTGTCTGTAAACCCAAACCTGACTCACCCTTGCCCATCATCTGGAAATATCTCAGAACAATTATGAGCAATTCATTGCACTCTTCTGCACAGTCTTATTTCAATCCTAATGTGTAATTGATGCATTTTGTTGCTGAGGGGCAATTCTGCATCATATTTCTGTCTACAACAGGTGCTCACAGATTCTTGATTTGCTCTAAAGGGCAAATCACTGAGTTCAGTGATTTTTTAAAATTTATTTTTATTTTATGTGTATGAGTATATTGCCCTCATGTAGGTAGGGACATCTGTGTTGTGCAATGCCCACAGAGATCAGAAGAGGGTGTCAGATTCCCTGGAAGTGGAGTACAGACGGTGCCATGTGGGTGCTGGGAATTGAATCCTGGTCCTCTGCAAGAGCAGCCAATGCTCTTAACCACTGAGCCATCTCTCCAGCCCCGAGTTCAGTGATTTTAAAACTGTAAAAATACCTTGATCTTGGTCCTCTCTGACTTCACCACCATTGTTAATCTTTCAAGACTTTTTTTTTATTGTTGGGAGTGCTATGAGCACATGAGTGCAGGTGCCTGTGGAGGTCAGAAAAGAGTGCTAGGTCCCCTAGAACTGGAGTTGTGAGCCACATATGGTAGGTGGGAACAAAACTCAGTTCTTCTGCATGATTAGCAAGTATTCTTAACTGCTGAGGCCTCTCTCCTGCACCTTACCAACTTGACAGGATCTAGAATCACCATGGAGACACATGTCTGGGCATATTCTGTGAGAAAGTTAACTATGGAAGACCCACTCTGAATGTGGGCAGCACCATCCCATGGGCTGGGGTCCTGGAGTGAATAAAAAGGAGAAAGTGAGCTGAGCACTAGCGTTCATCTCTCTGCTTCCTGACTGTGGGTGCAATGTGAGCAGCTGCCTCACACTCCTGCCACCATGCCTTCCCACCATGATGGACTGTATTCTCAAACCATGGGCCAAAATAAACCCTTCCTCCCTTAAGTTGCTTCTGTCAGGTGTTTAGTCACAATATTTGTCAAATCTGTGAGGAACCCAGACACATTGAAAAGAGGCCAGTGACAAAGAGCCCATGCGTAGGAAGGAGACCTGAACTCAGGAGAGTGTGGATGCCTTTGCCCAAAACAAAAAGTGAGAGCTGTCTCCCCCAAGCAAGCTACCCAACCAGAAACACCAGCAATCCCGACACCTTCCTGTCCCTCCCTTGTCTGTTTCCATCTCCTGGGTATCTTTCTGCTCCTCTGCCCCTTTCCTGCTGCCACCTGGGTCCTGTGCTGCTGTCCTCTCCCCCTTCTGCTTCCTCTGGCACCTTCAGCCTGGCTGACCTCCATCCCTCCCAGATATACTCTAATTTACAGCCCAGACTGAAATTCCATGGTTCTGTGTGGACTGCAAATTGGATCATGTTCCTTGCCCCCCTTGTTCGAGCTGTATCACACTAAATCCTGTAGTAGTTTCCCTTGGCTTTGGGGATTAAGAATCTAATCCTTCGCTTGGCCCACTGAGCCCTGTGTGCTCTGGTCTGATCCTCAGGCTTCAGCCCACCCGAATAGTCTCACCTTTCATGTTTCCTGGAGCTCGACACCTTCCTCCTCTGGTTTCTCTCACACCTCCTCCTGCCGCAGGGCCCTTGCACACACAGGTCCTGCTGTTGACATGGCTTCTGTCCCACCAGGTAATGTCTTCTCATCACTCAAAGCACAACTCTTCTAGAACCTTCAGGGTATCACTGTGAAGTTTAGATTCCTCCAGTGTCTGAGTTAGACATCACATGATCCTACCTTAATAATGTGATTATTTGACTAATCCTTTTAGTATTACTTACTTTGCTTGTTGCTGTGACAAAATGCCTGACAACAGCAATGTAAGGAAGGAAGGGTTTAGTATGGCTCACAGTTTGAGGGCACAGTCTATCATGGTGGGAAGGCATGGTGGCAGAAGCATGAAGCAGCTGGTCACATTGCATCCACAGTCAGGAAGCAGAGAGAGATGAGTGCTGGTGCTTAGCTCACGTTCTCATTGTTATTCAGTCCAGGACCCCAGCCCGTGGGATGGTGCTGCCCACATTCAGGGTGGGTCTCCCCTCATCAGTTAACTCAATCTGTAAACTCCCTCCTAGACAAGCCCTTGTTTCCATAATAATTCTAAATCCCACTAAGTTGACAAGATTGACAGGCACCCCCCCCCCACCGAATACAAACCCTTACAGTCTTTCCCTAAGTGCCCAACCCCAGAAAGCTTAATAAAAAGTATGAGAATACAGAGAATAAGGAAACAATTCAGTATTCTTTTGCAGCTCAAGCTTGTATCTCTGATTGCCAGCCTGACATTTCTTTCTGCTCTGCAGTAACCCTTCTACATGCTTGAAATGAGAAAGCCACTGGCTGGTCTCTTCTCTGTTTCTTGTTAAAGAAAAACAAATAATCAAAGTAAACTAGGCCAACCCCAGCTGGACATAGGAGGGGGCATCAAATGTACCCCAAGAAGGACCAAGACTGGGGCTTGTGGTTTAAATGAGAATGTCCCCCACAGGCTCAAGTATTTGAACATTTGGTCCCCAGCAGATGGTGGTGTTTGGGGAGATTGTGGAACCCTA
>NW_008354022.1:167469-168583 GCF_000622305.1 Nannospalax galili | reverse complement strand
ATGAAGAGTGGCCCCCATGAGGTGTTTATTTGACAATTTTGCCCCCGGGAGTTGGTGGTTTTTGGGGGGATTTGGGACCCCAAGGGGGTGGGGCCTGTGTGAAGAGATGTGGGCCGGGGGGGGGGGGGGGGGCTTTGGAGGCTTATAGTCTGGTCCCACTTCCTGTTTGCTCTTCCTCTTTCGTGTGGATAAAATGTGTTCTCTGCTTCCTGAGTGCTGGGCCAGCCTCCCCCTCCTGCTGCCATGGTGGGCTACCCCTCCAGAACTATGAGCCAAAATAAACTTTCTTCCCTACCTTGCTTTTTGTCAGGCTATTTGATCCTAGTAATAGAAAAGTAACTAGTACAGGTCTCTTCTCTTCCCTCAATCTCTTTTTTTACTAGATCCTTGGCTTTGACACTGAAATTATTTGCTAATTTATTTTTTTATACAATGAAAGTTAAATGAGGACCTGGGGGGATAGTTCAGTTGGTAAAGTATCATGTAAGAATAAAGATCTGAGTTTTGATTCCCAGAACCCATCTAAAAAGCAGGGCATGGTAGCATGCTCTGTAACTCAACATTGGGGAGCTGGAGGCAGGAGGGTCCCTGGGGGTCTCTAGACCAATTAGTGAGCACCAGATTCGGTGAGAGACCCAGTCTGTAAAGTATGTGGAGAGTGAAAGAGGAAGACACTCAACATCAACCTCTGGCCTCCAAATGCATACACACATTAACATGTACACTTAATACACAAAACAAAAATAAAACATACCTGAGAGATGGCTCAGCAGTTAAGAGTGCTTGCTGTTCTTGTAGAGGACAGGGATTCAGTTGCCAGTACCCAAGCTAGGGAGCTCACAACTGCCTGTAACTCCAACTCCAGGCAATCTGATGCCCTCTTCTGGACTACACAGGCACTGAACTCATGTATAAATACTCACACACAGGTACATACACATACAAACTATCATTATAATTAAAATAACTTAGAGGAAAATGAAACTGAGTTCCAATGAAGGACACCTGGGAGGTATGTGAATCCAACCTTGACAATTTCTGTAGAAAACCTTATCATAGGTCCCAGATAATTTGGATAAAGATATTTCTGTTAGAACTGCTGCCTGGCAGGGAG
>NW_008354022.1:147040-167270 GCF_000622305.1 Nannospalax galili | reverse complement strand
GGGGGCCCCCCCCCCCCCCCGCAAGTCCTCTTGGACCATGTGAATCCTGACTTTTGCATGTCGGCCTCAGCCCTCCAAGAAAATCCAATTGGCTTGTGTTGGATGACACAGTGGGCCCTGTGCCAGCAAGCTGCCTCATGTGTAACCTGTATCCCTTTAACACCAGAGACATTGACATCTCCTGATTACCTATTTATTACCTATTTATTACCTGTAGGTTGGAAGAATGATCTAGAATACTACCCTGTATTCCCTCAGAGAAGGAGCTATGTGACTGCAAAGCCCCTTGGAAGGAAAGGGAGGTTTCTCCTCAGGGATAAGCCTAATTGTTTTAATTAGGGGAAGCTGGTGTCCCCCACACCTTGAAGCAGCATTAGGCTGCCGGGCTTCGTTAAGCTTCTGTGACAGGATAATCTCTTTTGTTCTGTGCCTGAGGAGGATATTCTCTGCGTTGTTAGCCAAGTCAATGAAGATAAAACAAAATATTAACCATTTTAAGCTGCACCAGTCCACCCCAAAGAAATGAAGCCACTTCAACTGTCGTGTGTCTGGTCCTGATGAGCTGGAGGGGTGGGAATCTGGGTTTGCTGAGGCTCTAGCCCCCCTCGAGCCTCAGGGAGCCTCACCTCCCTGCTTTCCTGGTGTCTTCGAAGCTGGGTAATCTTTTTAACCAGAGCAGTGCCACACAGCCCTTTGAGGTGACTGACTGAATCCAGGTGCTTTGTGGAAGCTGTTCAGTTGCCTTGAGTGCTAGTTTAGGTGATTATTCCAAGTCTCTGCCTGCAGCAGCCCTGGAAAGCTGAACCCCACCAGTTCTCTGCCTCCCACCCCTGCTGGTAACTACTGCACAGGGCTGAAGTTTCCCTCCTTCCCTCCCCTCCTGAGGAGGCGAATGGCCCTTCCGCATGTCACACCCTGAAGGCACACCCAGGGACACTCTTGCACCTGGAAGTGATACCTGTCATACCAAGGGGCATGGTGTCACACCCAAAAATCACACCTGGGGATACTGACACTCCAAGAAGTCGCAGTGTCACACTCAGAAGTCACACCCAGGGTACAAGGATGCCATCAGCTGGTGCCTTGGACCTAGAGCAGACATTCCCTGCTTGCTATAACCCACTTACCTCATGTTCCCATCCATGTATTTGAAAACTGTCTTGAGAGTCGTGCTTTTCTTTTGGTTTTCTACTATAGAAAGCTCTGGTAACTGCTTCCACATTTGCACATGGTGTTTAGGTGACCTGAATCCACCTTCCCAAGCCATGGCCACTCATATTTGACTCAAAATAAACTCTCCCCCTTGAGGTGAGAACTGTATTTTGACTTTGTGTTGTTTGCTTTAGAACTTCAGAAGTTCCCAGAATGATAACAGACACTTTCCTGTATATGCACACACACTTCTGGGAGCGTGTATGTATATACATGTATCTCATGTGCCTCTGCGTGTATGTATATACATGTATCTCTGCGTATATCTGTATGTACATTTCTGGGTCCCTGTGTGTACACACAACCCCTCCCCAGCTTTGCCTTCCAGCTCTCCTGAGCACTGTAGCCCACCCTCCCTCCCTCTGCTAATCCCAGCATTCAGTCCTGCATTGGTGGCATTTCTGTCTTTTATGGTCCTTAATCCGCATTCAGATGTTTACCAAATAGGTGTAATTATGTTGTTTGTAGCTGAGGGAGTTCAGGGTCTTCAACTTACCCAAAGTCACACAGCTCATGAGGTGGGACAAGAACTGTGGTGTAGGTTAAGAACCTGGATCCTGTCTGAGATTTTCCCCCTAGGGACCCTGAGCCTGAGATTTGGAGCAAATGATCTGTTCAAGAGAGTTAACAACTGAAAGGTGTCTGTGGGGAGAAAAATGAGGCAATGGCGGCTTCAGGAGGGGGTCAGGGCCACCCCTGGGCAGATGGTCCTGGGTTGCATAAGAAAGCAGGCTGAATACAGGTCAGAGGAACAAGCCAGTAAGCAGTGTTCCTCCATGGTGTGAGCTTCAGTTCCTGCCTCCAAATTCATGCCCTGACTTCCCTCATTGATACACTGTGAAGTGACCTGGGAGATATAAGAGGAAATAAATTCTTTCCTCCCTAAATTGGTTTTGGTCCATGTCCTTGGCTTCCTTTGATGAAGGATTGTACTGTAAGCGGAAATAAACCCTTTCTCCTCAAGTTTTTCATAGCAATATAAAGCGGACTAGGACACCCAGGATGGTCTCCTAATCCACTTGCCTTCCTCCCAAGTGCTGGGATTACAGATGTGCATCACCATGCCTTGCTAGGTCCTTCTTCTCTATCCTGCCCTCTCACCACAGGCTTCTCCTAAGCATCTTTCAATTATTTCCCATTGTTTCCTCTAGGATTCAGGAAGGCAGTGGTGAACAGTCTCCCTTAACAGTGCCAAGTTATTTTGTGGAAGGATAATGCTGACTTGGAGTGCATGCTTGAGGGTGCCTCTCAGAGCTGAGACCTCACAGTGGGTCCTGGGACTACTCCAAACCATGGGATTAAATGTGAAGACCTGAAATGGGAGCTGGCTTGGAGTCAGCAAGGGTCAGCTAGGGAGTTCGGAGCCTAAATTGTAGGAAAGAGGACAGGGGAGCAGGATAAAGTGGGCTGGGGGAGGCGGGTGGTGACCAGATCCTACCCATAGGCTCTGGGGCCTGGGTAAGAAGTTTGGGTTTTGCCAGACATTATAGAGCATGCCTATAAGCCTAGCACTCAGGAAACAGACTGACCAGAAGTTCACGATCATCTTCAACTATATAGTGAGTTAGAGGCTAGCCTGGGCTACATGAGACCCTGCCACATCAAAATAAAACAAGAAATTAGGATATTAAAAATCAAGACCCGCCCCCTCATGCCCACAGGCCATCTGATCTGGGAAAATCCCTCAATTGAGAGTCCCTTCTCAGGTTGACTCCAGGCTGTGTCAACTTGACAATTAAAGCTAATGAGGACAGGGTCCATCTCCCTAACATTGCTGAGGCCATCCTTCCTTGCCCAGCTGGGTCATAATATGTGATGATGACAGTAGCTTACTCAGGGTAGCAGTTTCTGTACCTGTATGGCCAGACCTGGATTTCCAGCACCTTCCATTAGTCACTAGTCTGAATACAGTCACAAAAGGGCTGCAGGTTCCCTACTCTCTCACCCTCTAGAGAGATACTTATGCCAGAAAGAGAGAGAGAGAGAGAGAGAGAGAGAGAGAGAGAGAGAGAAAGAGAGAGAGAGAGAACAGAGAGGGGAGGGAGGGAGGGAGGGACAGTCTCTTTGTAGTCCCTTTGGAGACTGGTGTAAGGGTTAGAGAAGGCTGGGAGCTTGAGAATCTTCTGCTGTGCTGGCTGGTACATGACTGTGTTGACTATCCCCATTATTCTCTGTACCTAGGCTCAAGCCTGACAGCCTGGTTCTTACTGTCTTCTGACTGACATCTGAGTCAGCTTGGCTCCCTGCCTGTGTAGGGTTGGGGAGAGGAGAGAGAGGCAGTCACAGAGGGGGAGAAGCCAGTCTAGTGGCCAGGTCTGCTGTCAGGGGGAATATTTCACCCCGATCAAATGGGCCAAGACTCCTTTAGCGACAGCCTAGCCTCTTCTTTCCAAGCGCTGCCATTTCCCTGAAACGGCAAATGGGAACCGAAACACTACATTAAATCGCATTTCTATGCAATTAAAACACATTAAAATGGCAATTAAGTTTCACAAACAGCCTTCTCTATGTTCTGGGTTGATTAAGCTGTTTGGGTTGTTTTCCAAGCGTGCTTGTTGTAACTAAAGGCAGAGCTGTCTTTTTTTAATGGATGGAGCTGTTCCACAGAGACAAGGGACACTGAGTTCCAAATCTTTTTCTTTCTCTCTTGGAAATGATGCTTCGTTTCTATCTTTAACGCTTTATTATGGTCTGGCAAGTCTTCCCCTGCCACCCAGCATCAATAGGGACAGAACTCACCTCCTTGTGTTTTCCCCAAGTGAGCAGAGACACACTTGAGGCTGGGGTCCCTTCTGTAGCAAGGTGTTGAGCCTGGTACATGTTGACTCAGGGGTCCTGACGAGAAGGAATGAGGGTGTTCCAGTTCCACTGCTGTCATAAAAACCCTGATTAAAAAAGAAAAAAGAGACTTAGGTGAGAAAGGGTTAATTTCAGCTTACAGTTCCTGGTTACAGTCGCTCATTGAAGGGAAGTCAGGGCAGGAGCTTGAAGCGGCTGTCATGTCACACAGAGTCAGGAGCAGAGAGAAGTGAGTGCATGCATGCTGCCTGCTTGCTAGACTGCTCCTCTCTTACACAGCCCAGGACCACATGACTAGGGAATGGTGCCACCCACAGTGGGCTGGATCTTCTCATTTCCATTAGCAATCAAGACAATCCCCACAGACATGCCCACAGGCCAGCCCAGTCTCCTCCCAGGTGATTCTGGGTTGTGTCAAGTTGACAGTTACACTAATCAGCATAGCTTTCTCATCACTAGGGGATGATAGTTCCTGATGGCCCCATGACAGATGGTACTTGACCCCTTCTGGGAGTTACAAGATGGCCAGAAAGGCCAAGGCTGGGAGGAGGATGGGGACCACTATTTTCCTCGCATGGCATGGTTGACAAACTCTTGAACTCACACCATCTGGGATGGCCCACAGGAGACATACACAAGATTGAGCTCTTTAAGGTTTTGTCATGGGAGAGGGGCTCATGAGGCCCCACCCCTCCTTGAGGCTGTATAGACAGTTAACAGTTGCTGATGGAGGAGGAACACTTGAGACAGCAGTTGTTGTCTATAGACATCTATAGACAGCAGGGAGGCCCCGCCCCTCCCTCAGGCTCTGTGGACAACTAATGGTTGCTGGGGAGAGACAGACATTCTTCAGTGGTGTGGATGCCCTAAACTGCCCTCCTCTCATCAGTAACTCCTCACCCACCCTCCTCTAACAGCCCCAGGCACATTCATGGCTACACCCAGCATTCTTGGGTGGGATCTTCCCTGTGTTTCTGTCCTTGGTGCCCTATCTGAGGTGAATAGACTCTGGTTCATGTCTCCCAGCAGAGTGTGGGAAGAGAAGGAAGTCAGAGCAGGTTACTGGTCTTCCTTGCCAGGACCAGGCAATGGCAATCTATAAGAAAGGAACTCTCAAGAGCCCCAGCCAGTGATGATGACAGGATCCTCGAGTTTATAAAAATAGAGTGCATTCTGAGACTTTTCATAATCGCCTCTCCAGTGTCTTCTTTCTCATTTCCTACTGATTCTAATTTTCCCTTTCCCTTGATTTCTGGAGGAGACAATTATCGGATCTCCTCATCAGTGTTATTCTTAGGAGTCCTCTCTGGGAGCCAAGTTCTAATCCAGAAATTGCTTCCCCAGGGAACCCACTAACAGAGGTCTCAACCTGCTGTAACAGAAATACTGTGCTTCCTTAGTCCTGTGTGAATGTTATGCATTCACCAAGATACCATTAATCACCCCAGAGACACAGCCAGGCAGGTGTTACTAAAATCAATATAACTTGAGATTGTGATTTCCAGAACATTCTTCATAGTATGAGTCACTAGGAAGCTTTAGAAGAACAGTATAGATTTTCTATTTTAAATCAGCTTTCTCTAAATGTACTTGGATAAATTCTTACCTCTCTTTGTGGGACACAAAAGATGGATGTCTGGAACACTATATATTTGCTTTAAATGTATTTAGTTATTATTTGTGTGTGTGTGTGTGTGTGTGTGTGTGTGAGTGAATGCCACATCTGTGCAGGTGCCCACCGAGGTCAGCAGAGAGTATTGGATCCCCTAGATCTGGAGTTATACAATGGTTGTGAATTGCTTTAAGTGGGTGCTGGGAATTGAACTCTGGTCCTCTGGAAGAGTAGTAAGTACTCTTAACTGCTGAGTCATCCCTCCAGTCCAAATATTTAGCATATGTCCATTTTATAAAACGGGGTTTCGTTTTGAACCTTCCATTACCCTCTTCCCTCCCATCTACCCTCCCCTTGGTCCTATTGTTTCTCTTCTACATTCAGGTCATGTACTTTTAAAATATCTATTCTGTATATGAGAGAAAACACGTGCTGTTTGTCTGAGTCTTTGTTGATTAACACGATCTCAAGTTCCATCCATTTTCCTGCAAATGACATCATTCTGTTCTTCTTTATGGCTGGATAAAACCCCACTGTGTGTATGTACCACACTTCCTTTACCAGTTTATCTGCCGATGGGCACGTAGGCTGGTTCTACTTCTTGGTTCTTACAGTACCACAGTGGCCATGGATGTACAGGAGTCTCTGTGGTACGTTGACCTAGAGTCCTTTAGGTCGGTATATACCAGGCAGTAGAATGGCTGCATTGTATGGTATCCACTGATTTTATCTCTTAGCTTTAGTCTGTCATGGTAGGGAAGGCGGGGCAGCAGGATCTTGCAGCAGCTGGTTGATTGCATCCACAACCAGGAAACAGAGAGGGATGGATGTATGGTTCCCAGTACCTCGGTTTTAGTTTTCTGAGGAACCTTCACGCCGACTTCCATAGCAGCTTCAGTCATTTACATTCCTTCTTCCCCCGTGCATCCTTACCAGCATTTGTTTGAACATGTTTTTAAAGATCATTTGCAGATGAGATTAAAAACCTTTGTCTAGGAGGGAGCTGGAAAATGCTCTGGGTATCAGTACATAGCCCCTTGCCTATTGCTCTCTGTCTCTTGCTTGGATTATGTTAGTGGTTCCTCAGTGAGCTTTGGTCAGGTCATGCCTCTGTTCTCATGCTTACTTTGCCTGATGTGGTGTTTGGGATGAGAAGAAAAAAAGAGCCTTTTGGGAAGTCAAGGAATCTTCAAAGCTGTAGCTGAGATGCTCCAAGTAGTGTTTCTTTTTTGTTTGCTTTTGTGTGCATGTGTGTTCACACTCCTGTTGTGCAAGTGCATGTGTGTGTGCATGTATGTGGAGGCCAGAGTTTGACCTCAAGTGTCTTCCTCTATTGTTCTGCACCTTATTTTTTGAGACATCGTCCCTCACAGAATGTGGAGCTCACCAATTAGGCTAGGCTGATTGGGCAGTGAGCCCTAGGGATCCTCCCACCTCACATACTTTTTTTTTTTAAATGTGTATTACTATATTGCCTGCATGTGTGTAAGTACACTCGTGGCTTGTAATGCCCACGGAGGTCCAGATCCCCTGGAACTGGAGTTATGGATAGTTGTTAGCTGTCATTGTGGGTGCAAGGTCCTCTGCAAGAGCAGCCAGTGTTCTTAACCACTAACCCATCTCTCCAGCCCCAATACATACCTTTTAAAAAAAAAATTTCTGGGGCTCAAACTTAGGTCCTCATGCTTACATAGTAAGCACTTTATCCACTGAGCCATCTCACCAGCCCCTCATCAAAGCATATTCCTATTTTCTAAATTAAAATGTTAAATTCAGGTGGCTTTTGGGCCGGAAAGATCTGATGGGATCTAGCATGATACAGTTTGGGCTGTGAAGTATGAGAAGTGGCAGAGCATGATCTAGAACTGAAGAAAGCACAGGATAACGGGGGGCGGGAGAGAGAGAGAGAGAGAGAGAGAGAGAGAGAGAGAGAGAGAGAATGGGGAGAGTCATTGATGCCCTGTGGCCCTTATGTAAGCAGAAGGCAGCAGCATTCATGTTCGTCCATTTGTTAAGCACTTATTAAGCATTTACTGTGTGTTAGATGCCTGGGAACTCAGCAAGAGATTATCCCAGTCCTCCTGGAGTTTGTAGTCAGTGAAAGAGACAGACATATGGGGAGGTTGTTGATGCTGATGGTGGCTGATTAGTGTGTGTGTGGACTTGGGAGACCTGTCCGAGTGAGACCTGGAGAGACCTCTGGTCCTGTGTGGCCTCTTGTGGGTCACTTCCTGAAGATGCTACTCAGGATCCATATTAAAGGAAACTTATGAGAAGAGGGCTCAGCATGAGCCAGGGGAAGTTAGGAAAGAAGATGGTGTATGGAAAGCTGCCAACAGGTGCTACTAGAATGGACAGGTGCTACTAGTAGGGGAGACAGACTGGGGGTGGGGGTACTGCTTTGCCGTGGAATCCTAGTGGGCTGACCATTGTATTTTCAATGAGTGTGGTCCATGGAAAAATAGAGATAGGATGCTTGAGCCAGATACTTCACCGCAGGATGGGGACCAGGGATGTAGAGACTCAGCAAAACAGTCTGGGAGGAAGGGAGACTAACAGAGACTAGGGAAAACCAGGATGTAGCTCAGGCTGAGTTTTCCTGGATGGTGAATAACACTGGCTCCTCTCTGGTTCATCACAAAACCCTCAATAAATTCTACCAAGGACCAAACTTGAATCTTGGCACTCAGAGTGCAGAAATGTTCTCCGTGGGTAGCAAAAGCTTCCCATGGGGTTTGGTGAGGACCATGGAGAGTCACTGAAGAGTCTGTACATGTGTGTGGCATCTGTGCATGCCTGGCAACAAGGGGCAGAGGTTCCAGATTTGTTCCAAACATCACTTTGTAGCACTTAGTCTATGATTGTAGATTCTTAGACGATGCCAGTTCTGTCTTTGTAAAGTTTCTGGGGCTGCTGTGTATGCATGTGCTGGCAAATTAGGTAAAGGCTAGGTTTTTACTATCCCTACTGCTGGGACCAATACCCAACAAGAAACGACTCAAGAGAGGAAGTGTTTATGAATCAAAATAATTTATGTGTGTATATGTGTGTGCACACTTGAGTATGTGTGTGCCATGGCACATGTGTGGAAGTCAGAGGATAACTTTTTGAAAGTCAAATTCTTGATTGGTTTTGTATCCAAAAAGTTGATATGTATTTTCCTGTTTCTCTTTATTTTCTTTTGTTTTCTCATATTAGTCTTTATTTTTATCCTGCTCCATTTTTTTTTTCCTTTTTAAAACTGTATGCAGGCAGGCAAAGTGGGACAAAGGAAATGGGCATCCCTTGCCCCCCAAAGACCTTAGGCGTGCCAAGTTTTCTTCCAAGTTGCTATTTCTGTTCCATTTTTTCTGTGTGTGGGAGGCACACACGCATGCATGCATGTGGAGATTGATGTCAGGAACTATCCTCTATCACGCTCACACTTTACTCATTGAGGAGGGGTTTCCCGGTCAAGCTCAGAACTCACCAATATGACTGGTCTTGCTAGCCTGCTTCTTCTAGGGATTTCTTGTCTCTGCCTTCCACTGCTGGCATTATAACCCACCCAGTATTTTACATGGATTTCTGGGATCTGAACCCCAGTCGTCACATCTGTATGGCAAGCACTTAACTACTGAGCTGTCTCTCCAGCCCCAATCTTTCACACTAGCATATGTTGTACATTGAGATTCTGCCCTCGATGCCCCTCACCCCAGTTCCTCATCCCCTTCCCTATAGTTCCCTTTGTTCCCCTGAGTGGTTCTAGTTGTTTCACATCATGTATACATAGTGACTTTATCTATCTAATGAAATCGAAGAACCACAACTGACTTACCCAAAGGACTCCAAGTGAACATCGCAGAGACACTTGCACACCCACATTACTGCAGCACTATTCACAAGTGGCTATAGATCCAACCCATGTGTCCAATGACAGAAGAACAAATAAAGAAAATACGGTGTAAACACATACTCAATGCCTACAGCTACCTGTAACTCCAGCTCTGGGGATCTGATGCCCTCTTATGCCCTCCATAGGCACTGTAGTCACATGCAAATGCACACAGAGACACACACACATAGAACAGAACTTAAAGTTATTTTTTAATCTTTAAAGAAGAATGAAGGGGCTGGAGAGATGGCTCAGTGATTAAGAACACTTATTGTTCTCACAGAGGCCCCAGGTTCAGTTCCCAGCACCCATGTCAGGTGGCTCACAACCTCCTGTAACTCCAGCTCCAGGGGATTCGACACCCTTTTCTGGCCTCCTCAGGTGCCAAGAAATGTGGCATATACTCATACAGACACACACATAAACCAAAGTTTAAAAAAATAGTTTAAAAATAAGAATGAAGTTATGTTGTTTGCGGGAAAGTGGACGCAGCTGGAGAGAACCTTATTAGGTAAATTAAGCCAATCCCAAAAGGAACGATCCCAGACTTGTGCTTGCCACCCCTTCTCCATGGTAACCCTGGGAAGTACTTTGCCCACATAGCAGCCTTCCTGTCTCCCCTGCATGAGGACTGCAGAGACATCAGATCACTATGACTGAATCCAACTCTAAGCCAGTTGCCCAATAAATTGCTTGGCTCTATTTGTTCTCTCTAGAACCTCTCCTGCCAGGCTCTGAGCCCAGCACATACTCCACACTAGCTTGCTCTGATGATGACTTTTTGCTGGCACACTGGATGGCATGCTGGATGCTGTCCACCACTCTACAAAAGGACAGAGATTCCTGGCTGCTGTCTCTGTGTTGAAGACACTTCTGAAACAGTGACAGATGGTCTTTGTTAAGAGTGTGACTGTGGGGGTTGGAGAGTTGGCTCAGGATTAAGAGCACTTGCTACTTGAGCAGAGAACCTGAGCTGTATTCCTAGCACCCACATTAGGCAGCTAACAACTGCCTGTAATACAGCTCTAGAAGATCCAGTGCCCTCTTCTGGCCTCCATGATAGCTACTCACATGCATAGACACACATACATACAAATAATAAATCTTAAAAAAATATTATGTTTACTATGATAAAGCCTTAACTTGAGCAACAAGCTTCCAAGGGTCACAGGCAAAAAAAAGTGACTTACCTTCATCCTAGAGACAACATCAAAACATTTTATTGGAAGAACAGTTTCTTATTTGGGTTTTAAATAAGAACCCTTGGAGCTGAAAAGATGGTTTTCAGCATTTAAGAATAAGCACTGCTCTTTCAGAGGATCTGAGTTCAGTTCCCAGCACCTGCATGGCAGCACATAACCACCTATAACTCCAGATCCAAGGGAGGTAATCCTTCTTCTAGCCTCCATGAGAACTGTGTGTGTACACATACAGAGAGAGAGAGAGACATAAATGAAATTTTAAAATCTTTAGAAAAAAAAAATACTGACTGTGGAAGGGGGACTCTGATCCTAACAGAAATTGCTTTCTTCACCTGAAGTCGAGATTGTAGATGGAATCAGAGAACACTACATCAGAAGGGTCCCTGAAAGGCTTCTTGTCCAAATGTTTCATTTCACAAACAAAGCACAGTGAGGCTGACAAACTTGCCAACGTCTCTTATCTAATTAGTGAGAACACAGAGAATGCACTCAACACTCAGTACAGTATTCTTTGAACAGAACCACTGAGTCTTATTTTTTCCCTCCTCTTAGAAAGAAAAAGAATATATCAAAACCCCACATAGTTGGCGTGTTCCTTGACACACAATCAGCTCCGAGCCGTCAATAGTTCTCAACCCCCCTGAACATCTGTGTATTGCTGACCATTTTCCCACTCTACCTCTGAGCTCAGCTCCAGCCCTTGTTTTTATTTCTTTCGGGTGTGTGTGTGTGTGTGTGTGTGTGTGTGTGTGTAAGCCAGAGGATAACCTTGGGTATCATTTCTCACATATTATCTACCTTATTTTTTAATTGAATTTTGCAATTTTCATACAATATAGTTTGATGACATTTAGATCTGCTCCCTTCTCCCTACCTCCCCCCACTGCCTCCAGTCCAATTTAATAATTATATATATGTATATATATATACATATATATGTGGCATATAGAGTATGATGTGTGTCCCTCCCCAATGTCCTTCAGTATAGATCCATTCACTGGGCCCACCAAGAGTCTCAACCCTGTAAGACACTGTCTTTCCTCCTCCCAGCAATCACCAATTGCCAAAAGTTCCTTAGGTTCGGTTGGGATTTCTTACCTACGTCCCCATGTCTATGCTGGGATTTTTGTCTGACTTGACCATACATGGGACTTGTGCATGCTGTCACCATTGCTGTGAGTTCATATAAGTAAATGACCAACTCTCTGGAAACTTGTTTTCTGGTGGTCATCCACCCTACCCCTCCAGTTCTTACAGTCTTTCTTCCTCCTCTTCCACAGTGATCCCTGAGCCTTGGGAGGCAGAGGTTTAAAATAGCTTTCCTATTCACAGATAAGTACTCTGATCTGTGGCCTCTTGTTCTCTGCACATTGGCTAATTGTGGGATTCTGTGTTAATCACCATCTGCTGCATAGGGAAACTTCTCTGGTGATACTTAAGAAGTATATTCATCCTAAGTGTAGAGGCTGCATTGAAGATGTGTCATTTAGGGTTAAGCATCTCACAGACACTGTTCTCTGTGTTTGACCAGTTCTGTAATTCTGCAATTGTGTCCATCTGTTTCAAAAAGATGCTTCTTTGATGAGCGGTGAAAGGAACACTTATCTGTAAATATGAGGGTGCATATTTAGAATAAAGTAAGAAATGATGTTGGTCTCGGGATGTTCAAAAGTATGCTTTTTCTCTAGGATCCATGACTTCTTCAGCCATGTGTATTTGGCTATATTTACAATACCATACATGAGTTCCCTCCCATTGAGTGGGCCTTAATTCCAAGTGGCAGTTTTTTCTTGGGGGTAATCAACTATCTAGCTGGAAATAAGGCCCACCTTATTTTTTTTCAAGATTCATTTTCTTTTAATTTGTGTATATGTGTGTATTTCTGTGTGTAGGTATGTGCATGTGTTTGCAGATGTCCATGGAAGACAAAAGAAGATGCAGGACCCATTGGAGTTACTGGCAGTTGTGAACTGTCTGATGTTGATGCTGGGAACTGAACTGGGGTTCTCTGCAAGAGCAGTACATGCTCTAACCACTAAGCAATCTCTCTAGCCTTCTACCTTGTTTTTTGAGACAGGATCTCTCACTGTCTAGGAACTCACCAGGTTGACTGGCCACAATGCCCTGGGTGGCTTCTGTTCCTGCCTCCTTAATGCTGAGATTGCAAATATGTGACAACATACCACCTTCTTTTACATGAGTTCTGTGGCTAGAGCTCAGATCCTCATGCTTCAGTGACAAGCACTTTGCTTACTGAACTTTCTCTCCAGCCCCAGCCCTTGATTTTTTGAGACAGGTTCTCAGGATGTAGCCCCAGCATGGCCTCAAACTCAGGATCACTCAACTTCCATCTCCTGAGTACTGGGACTTCAGGAATGTACCACCATGCATCATCACCTGGGTCATTTCTTCATTCATTTAAGGATGTTTGGGTCACTGAGGATCAATCATTGAACCAGGGATTCTCTAAGCTCACTCTCTAGACCATTGGTAAGAGCATCCAGGGGAAGAAACAGGATAAATGCAAATTCTAAACCCCACACTAAGAAATCTTTGTTTTATCAAGTCATCCTCCTTTAAGAACCACTGAGAGGAGATTTCACCAGTAGGCAGGACTCTGCAAAACCCTCCCTGGAGTCATGAAATGTGCTAGGCTACAACTGGCTAAGTAGCTTGCCCTAGTGTACCAGGTACCTTCTCTCAAATATTTGGTCGTTACCCTCAGAGAAAGATGTTCAAGAATGTGAGCTTGATGCATTTCTGAGAGGATAACATTTCTGAGAGGAGTTTGTGTGCATCTGATTTACATGGAGGGGACAAAGAAGCCCTGGACTTCATCTTCCTAAAGCTAATACTGTCTGTCTTAGCTTCTTGTTTGCTTTTATCCATTTTTAAACCTTTCGGTGTCATTTTGATTTGTGCCTGTATTAGTTACGTTTTCTTGTTGCTGTAACAAAATGCCTGAAAAAGGCAATCTAAAGAAGGATTTGTGATTTATTGTGGCCTTAGGAGCATGAAGCAGCTGGTCACATCTCATCCACAGTCAGGAAGCAGAGAGAGATGGATGCTGGTACTCACCTCATTTTCTTGTTTTTATTTAGTTCAGGACCCCAGTCCATAGAATGGTGTGCCCACATTCAGGGTGTGTCTTCCGTCCTCAGTTAACCCAATCTGGAAACTACCTCATAGACAAGACTACCTCAGAGGTGTGTCTTCATGGTAAGTCTAGATCCTGTGAAGTTAATAGTCAGTATCAACCACCACAGTGCATGCTGGCTGTAGGAAATAACAGATTTTTTCTTTAAAACTCAGGATTGGTCTGGAGAGATGGCTCAGTGGTTAAGAGCACTGACTGCTCTTGCAGAGGACCCAGGTTCGATTCCTAGCACCTGCATGGTGACTACAAACCATCCTTAACTCCAGTTCCAGAAGAATATGAAGCCTTCTTCTGACCTCCGTGGCATTGCACAACATAGGTGCACTCACTGTTTATTACATGCAGGCAATACACTCATACACTTAAAATAAAACAATAAATAAAATATTAAAAAAACACTCAGGATTGAAGTCTTTACATTGTAGGAGTCCAAACCATACATGTAAAACTCAGGATTGGAGACTTTACATTCTAAGAGTCAAAACCATACATGTTTATTGATGAAACTAATACCATTTGCTGACATCACCTTCTGCTTTGTGTTTCTTTCTTTCTTTAAAGATTTGTGTGTGTGTGTGTGTGTGTGTGTGTGTGTGTATGCACATGTAAGAGTTCAGTGCTCATGGAGACTATAAGTGTGTGACAAATCTTCTGGAGCTGAAGTTAAAGGTAGTTGTCAGCTGCCATGTGGGTGCTGAGAACTGAACCTGGGTCCTATGCAAGAGCAGCCAGAACTCTTAACCACTGAGCCATCTCTCCAGACCACGTGCTTTTTTCTTGTGCACTCCTTGACTTATGTTTTCTGTTCTTTCCTCCAACATACATTTTCTCTATCTCCTCTGGAGCTTTGGAAAATATTCATCTTTAAAAAAATTATTTATTTTGAGAAAGGGCCTCATGTAGCTCAGGCTGTACTTACAACCACTCTACAGCTGAGGATGACCTTGAGCTTCTGATCCTCCTGCTTCTGCTTCCTGATTTCTGGGATGACAGGTGTGCACTGTCATTCCTGGTTTACACAGGGCTTCCTGCATGCTAGGCAGGTACTCCACCAACTGATCTACATTCCAGCTCCTTTTTGTTTTCTCTGGCCAGGTATCACTATGCAGCCCAGGCTGGCCTCAAACTCATGTGCCTCCTGCCTCAGTCTCCCAGGCACCTCTTACTTTCAGCCTTCTCTCCTTTATTTATATTTGCAAAGCCCTGTCTGTCACTTTAGTGTTTTCAGTGTGAAGAAGAACTCTCTATTGCTTATATCCTCACTAAATAAAAGGAGATATTCAAGTGCTGCCAGTTTTCCCTACTGCTTTCTCTCTCCCTTCCTTCCCTGCTTGCTATTAACAAAAGCTAAGGCTGGAGGCTTACATTATTATCTGTCAGTGATTAAGTTTTTATGCTTTGCGGTAATGGCATTGACTTCCGTGACTGTGCTGATAACGATTATTATATTGTTAGATGTTTTTAGTTCCAGACACAAGTTCTTTTAGTCCAAAATATTTTTCACTTATGTATCTTCATTCTGTGTGTGTGTGTCTGCCTGTCTGTGTATCTCTGTGTATGTGGGTGGGTGTAGAAGCCAAAGGACAACTTTGGCTGTTGTTCCTCAGGTACCATCCACCTTGTTTGTTGAGACAGGGTCTCTCACTGGCCTGGAGCTCACCAAGTAGGCTAGTCTGGCTAGACATAGAGTCCCAGGGATCCACCTTTCTCCACCTGCCTAGCACTAGGATTATAAGCATAACACCATGCCCAACATTTTACGTGGGTTCTGGGGATTCAACTCAGGTCCTCGTGCTTGCATGGCAAGCATGTTATTGATTGTGACCATTAATTTTAAATGTCAACCTCTGCAACATAAAATCACCTGGGTAGAAAGCCTCAACTGAGGGATTGTCTAGTTTTAGCCTGTGTATATGTCTGGGAGATTGTCTTTATTGTTAATTGACATGGGAAGACCCAGCCCACTGTGGGCATCACTATTCCCTAGGCACAGGGTCCTGAATCATATAAGAGAAGGGAAAGCCAGATAGAGACAAGAAGCAAGTAAGGGTGTGTTTCTTCCCTACTCTTAACTGGGATGGGATGCTTTGAGCTCCTGCCTTGACTTCTGCTCAGTGATGGACTGAAACCTGGAACTGTAAGCCAAACGTAGCTCTTACTTTGAGCTGTTTTGAGTAAGGATGTTCTATCACAGCAACAGAGAAGAAGCTGGGACACTGACCGAGCTAGCTCCTACCCTTTCTGTCTCCATCCTGAGTCTTTTTTTCCAAGAATGTTAGACACTTTTCCCAGAAGAGGATTTTCTAGTCTGCAGCTTATTCACAAGAATAGAAACAGGACAAGGCTTATTTCAATTACCATTTTCTCACTCAAAAACTGACTTCATTTCAAAATCTGTAGCCAATTCCTCCCAGAGAGGTAGAGCCCAGTCTTTGCACCAGGAAAGATAGCTCAGGTTGAAGATGCCAAGCACAGCATTTTCTCTTTTATCCTTACCAGATCCAGACACCCTCCTGCTTCGTGGTTTCCCTACCACAATAACATAAGATTAAAGCCTCCCTGCCTGGGCCAGTGAGAAGGCTCACCAGATAAAGGAGCTTCCTGCCAAGTCTGATGACCTGAGTTCAATTCCCAGAACCCCCATAGTGGAAGGAGAAAACCTATTCCCACAGATTGTCCTCTGATCTTTGCATTTGTGTTGTGGCACAGAGAGAGAGAGAGAGAGAGAGAGAGAGAGAGAGAGAGAGAGGAGAGACTATATATATATATATATATATATATAAATTTACAGAAGAGAAGCATCAGAGAAAATTCATCATGAAGTGCCCCCTTTTAAATGAGAAGTGCAGCTGCACACCCTGGATATTGTGGCATTAGCCCTCTGTGGATGCCATCCAGTTTCCCAGTATCTAAGGGAGCCAGCCTTCAGCCCTGGGATTTCAAAGCCACAGTGGACACAGACATCCATTTTCCCTCCTGTCTGGTCTGATTCCCTTCCAGTTCTCCACAGGCCGACAGTGAAAGCTTACTTTATTCTTGACTCTCCTGACTTGTGTCAACTTTTAGCTGTCTTTTCTGGCTGTCATTTGTTAATAAATATTTGCCATCTTAGCCCATCTTAAAAAGAAGCAAAAAAACTCACAGTGTCTACAGTAAAAAGCAAGATGGGAAATTTGGCTTCTCTTAAAAGTTCTTGACTTTATCTTCAAACACACACGTGTGTGCACTCACACAGCACACATACACAAGCATACATAAGCACACATATTCATAGAACATTTGCAAATACCACGCACACTCATATACATACCTCACACACAGCACAGTGTCACACGCACAGACTTTTTAAAAAGATTTATTTGTACTTATTTATGTGCATGCATGTGCGTCTGTGTATGTGTGTATGCACACCTGTGTGAAGTAAACTGCAGAGGCCAGAAGAGGGTGTCAGATCCCCTGGAGCTGGAGTTACAGATAGTTGTGAGCCCCTTCCCCTCATGTGGGTTCTGGGAACCAAACTAAGGTCTTCTGCAAGAGCAGTAAGTACTCCTAACCACTGAGAAATCTCTTTAGTCCCTTTTTAAAGACAGGGTCTTATACTGAATCTGGAGCTTACCAATTCAAGTGACTGGTTGGACACTGAGCCCAGCAAAGTACTCAAGAAGCATGTCAGGGCAGCCAAGGTGAATAGCTGGATTCAATAAATACTAGGTAGCTCCATGTATGACTCCAGGATGTTAGAAGGTGCTCTAGTTTCATTCTGTTGCTGTGACAAAAACTGTGACCAAAAGCAACTTAGGGGAGCAGAGGGTTTATCTGGCTTATACTTCCAGGTCACAGTCCATCACTGAGGGGCAGAAACTCAAGCAGGTACTTGAAGTAGGAACCATGGAGGATGCTGCTTGCTTGCTCACTCAGAGGTTTATGCTCAGCTAGCTTTCTTATAGACCCCAGGACCACCTGCCTAGGAAATGTGCCACCCATTCCCTTCTGCATCAATAAACAATTAATACACCACCCCAACCCCCCACAGACCAACCTGATAACAATTACTCAACTGATACTTTTTTAGCTGATTCTAGGCTGCATCAGGTTGACAGTTAAAGGTAACTAGGACAGAACGGATGTTGGAAGTTTTAGCAAAGTTAATTATGGAGTGTTGGCCCTTACACACAGCAAAGGAGGATCATTTGGCTGGATGGGTAAGTGAATTTATAATTTGCAGAAAAAATCGAGGAAACAAAAGTAAAGGCATGGGCATGTATGATGTCAGGTTAAATGGGAAATAAAATGTAGGCTCACATATAAAATGGAGACATATAAAGCTTCAGTGATTGAGATGGCCCACCTAGCAGTCAGGGCAAGGAGAGAGAGATGGAATACCTAGCTCTCATTTAGAGACTTTCGCCTGCTCTGAACTTAAAGAAGCATTTATTTTCTGGTTCTTGGTCTAAAGGGATTTTTAAATAAATCAAGCGACACCTTCATAAGAGATTATGTGTACTATATGTTTCTCCTCCACAGTAGACTGTTGAATGCCTAATGCTACTGTGTAGCTTGGTAATTAATAACTCGTGAATTGCAGTTCTGCTTGCTTTAGTGTTTGTAAAACTAATTACTCAATCAAGAATTCATTGTTACCAAAGTGTTGTTTAAGTTTGACTCCTGGGGTTCACTACTTAAAGCTTTTGAAGTATAAATACGTATAAAATACAAATATGCTTTTTGTTTTAAAATAAAGATTAATTATGATCATTATTGTAGAATCCTTTCACTGAACAAGGAGCTTTATGATTAGAAAGATAAACAGAAAGATGTAATTAAGTAGTTGATGAGTCTTCTTGTTTGGCCCAACCAGCATTCAGCGACTGGTGGTCCCTTCCACTTGCACGGTCAGCTGCTGCCTGGGGACAGGATTCCCACGAGAAGGTGGCAGGTCCAGAGTCCCTGCTGTCCCTAGGCACAGTTGATGTTGTCCCAATAATCCCAGCTACAGAAGTCTTGTTTAGAGTGAGGGTCATCTCTAGCCCTTTTGGTTTCTAGTATGTTGCTTAATCTTGAGTTAATAGTATTTGTGTCTATGTAACACACACACACACACACACACACACACACACACTCATGCACACGCACATGGAAGACTTTCATAGGACAAATGTTGGAAGATACATATTCTGGTCTATATCTCAGGTTTTTTTGAACTACATTGGTAGACTGGCAAGAAGGCTCAGAGGTTAAGAACACTGGCTGCTCTTGCAGAGGACCCAGGTTCAGTTCCCAGCACACACATGGCAGCTAAGAACCATCTCTAACTCCAGTTCCAGGGGATCCAGTGCCCTCTTTGGACCTCCATAAGCATTGCATGTCATGGGTGCACTTACATACATGCAAGCAATACACTCATAGCTTGGTATAAAATAATAAAATATTTTAAAAATTACATTAATTAATTAATTTCTGGGTGAGGGAACATGCCATGATGTGTGTGTGGAAATCAGAGGACAGCCTGAGGGACTGGTTCTTTTTTCCGTCATGTTGTCTCTGTGGTTCAAACCCAGGTTGTCAGGCTCATCAGCCATCTCACCACACCTATATATGTTTCTGATTTTTGTGTATGTATGTGTATATGTCTTCGTGTGTGTATATACATGTGTGTCATGTATGTGTTGATGTACATTTGTATATATTTGCACCTGTATATGGAGGCCAGAGGCCAACGTTGTGTCTTCCTTCCCCATTCTCTATCTTATTTTCTAGGACAAGGTCTCATTGAACCTAGAGCTCACAGTTCAGCTGGACTGGCTGACCATGAGTTCCAGGCATGGGTCTGTCTCTTTTCCCTTAACTTTGTTACAGGCATGTGCTGCCTTGCCCACTTTTAATGGTTCTGGGGATCAGAGCACAGGTCCTCAGGTCTGAGCAGCAAGCGTTTTACCCACTGAGTCATCTCCCCAGCCCTCTAAGTTTTTCCTGAAGTGTTCCTGCCAGTGCCCATAGCAGGAGCACTTGAAGGCCTGTTTGTCAACATTGGTTATAAAACTCTAAGCCAGGGTTTTTTGAGGAGCATTGGAATTTTATTTTTAACAAGCTCTCCAGTGGACTCCTAGAGGCACAGTGCTTTGAATCAACACTGTCCAGTTCCATGTCTGCACCATCCACTATCACAGCCCCTCGTATTTACATGAGCACCTGTGATATTAACAGAACAACTAACATGATTCTTTGTTTTGATTTAATTAATTATTATTGTGATATAAGGGCCTTGTGAATGCTAGGCCAATGCTCTACCACTGAACCACACCCCAGCCCCTCACTGGAGGAGTCTAAGCAGGTGCTCTACCACTGAGCCACACCCCAGCCCCTCACTGGGTGAA
>NW_008354022.1:122003-146963 GCF_000622305.1 Nannospalax galili | reverse complement strand
CCAGCCCCTCACTGGGGGATTCTAGGCAGGTGCTCTACCACTGAGCTACACCCCAGCCCCTCACTGGGGGATTCTAGGCAGGTGCTCTACCACTGAGCCACACCCTAGCCCCTCACTGGGGGATTCTAGGCAGATGCTCTACCATTGACCCACACCCCTAGCTCCTCCCCTTTAGAATGGGAGGGATTAAATATTGATTAGATCAGCATTAAAAGGCTGAAAGAGTGAGTACTGAGGAAACAGGAGGGAACCTGGGGAATGTGGACACAGCAACAACCTGGAACACCTAGGAGTGCCCATGGCAAGTGCTCACTTTATTGGGGGCTCAGTATGCTTGACACCAGGAGATCTGCCAATTTATAAGCACTGGGGACAGTCCCCAGAAGAAGCTGGACATTAGAGCCTGAAACGGTTAGGTTAGCTCATTATCAATTTGACAGAATCTGGAATCACCTGTGAAGGACAGGCACAGGCCCACTTACTTGCTTGTTGTAGCACTGCTCAATTTCTCCTCTCTTATACAGTTCAAGACCCCCTGCCAAGGGCGTGGTGTCACCCACAGTGGATGGATCTTACCACTGAAATTAACATAACACAGTCCCCCACAGACATGCCCACAGCCAACCTTAAGTACATAATCCCTCACTGAGATTCTCTTCCAGACAATGCTAGCTTGGATCAAGTTGACAAAACCAACCATCACACCTGCCGTGCTAGACGCTGTCCTCAAATGTGAGCAAAAATAAACCCTTCCTCCCCTGTCGGATATTTTGCCACAACAATAAGATAGGTAACTAATATTATGATAGTTTTTCCAAACTAAGAAAAAATGGTTTGGAAAATGTCTGTTGGAGACTCCCTGTCCTTGTACCACAATGCAACATATGGAAAGATGGGCTTGGAACAAAGGGAAAAGAACCCGATTATCTCCATGCCCTTAATGGTCCATACATGTAAATGTACCGATGATGTCATTGCTTTCTGAGTTCAACAGCACACTTCAGCCCATGTCTCCTAAAATGGCTTTAATCTACACAGCCTAATCTTGGCTCATGAGCAGCTGCTCCGCCACCTCAATGAGGTTATATAGCGAGGTACACCAGCTTGGGGGGACTGCTGGCCCCAGTCATAGGGACTTCATCTCACCTTGCTGGTTGACCTCTGGCCTGTTAATCTGGATACACTGTCTTGTGTAGAAGACACTAGAGACCAAAGTAGACTGCATCTTGATTTTTCTCAGGTCCACTCCTACCCACCATTCACCAAATCTTGCTACACCCATGTGGGGAAAGAGGAAAGGAATGAAGGATGCTCTTGTAGTTTCCTTTCTGTTGCTGTGACAAATACCACATCAAAGGCAGCTTGGAGAAGAAAAGGTTTATTTCACCTTGCAAGTTATATTATATCATTGAGGGAAGGGTGGGCAGGAACCTGGAGGCAGGAACTGAAGCAGAGACCATTGAGGAATGCTGCTTGCTGGCTTGCCTTCCCTGGCTTGCTCAGCTACCATTTTTTGTCTGTAGCCTGAACTGGTCTGGAACTCACTATGTAGACCAGGCTGGCCTCAGTCTCACAGAGATCCACCTGCCTATGCCTCCCAAATTCTGGTATTAAAATCCTGCGCCACCATGCCTCACTAAACTACCTTTCTTATACAGCCCAGGCCCACCTGCCTAGGGATGGCACTATCCACAGTGTGCTGAGACCTCCTACATCAATTACCAATTAAGAAAGTGCCTCACAGATATGGCCACAGGCCAATCTCATGGAGAAAATTCCTCAATTGGGTTTCTCTCTTCCCAGGAGTCTCTAGTTTGTGTCAACTTGACAAAAACTAACCAGCACAATGGCCGAGCTCATGAATTTATTAAACTGTAAGAGAACAAAAAAGATGAATCCATCTTCCCTGCCAAAGACCATAAAATAAACATGAAGCACAATGTATTAGGACATAGATTTGGGGAGGTCATCACGGTGCATTCTTGTGTCTTGTACTGATAATGATATATTTTTTCCTGCTACATTTCTAGTTGCTATAACAATTTCAGAGTTACACTCTCTCCTCTGAGACTTTAGGAGGATATTCTCTTTCTCGTTCAATTATCATTCCACAAACTCTCATCCTCAGAAGACATGCTGGGCAATGAAAGATCAATTATTTTAGTTTTGCCTTGCTGGCTAAAGCCTGTTTTTTTCTCATTGAAGCCAAGAGACAGAGAAATGTACATAGATCACAGTTATCCTTCTGGAAGCTTCCTTCATGGACCATTGTGGCCTCATCTCTTTAGCCAGTTTTGGCTGTCTCTAAGGCTCTGTAGATTCAAACTGCAGGCTTCCTTGGGTTTTCTGGGGATTTTTTTTTTTTTGCCTCTTTGTGTACACCTGTGAATGTGGGTGTGTGTGCACATGTGTGTATGCATGCATGTGGAGGTCAGAGATTAATGTCGGATATCTTCCTCAGTTGTTTTCCACATTTATTATTTTTTAAACCAAATAACCATATCAATACCTGTACAGCATATGACATTGCAGTAGTGTCACTTTTATCTTGGGGGCAATCAACAACTACCCAATTGGACTAAAAGCCCACTCAATGGGAGGGAACTCATGTGTGGTACTGTAAACATATCAAAATACAGATGACTGGAGAGGTCATAAACCTTTAAATATATTATTATTTTTATTTTGTGTGTATGAGTGTATTGCCTGCCTATGTGTAAGTACACCCATGTCATACAATGCCCATGGAGATCAGGAGAGGGTGTATAATTCATCCAGAACTGGAGTTAGGGATGGTTGTTAGTCGCCATGTGGGTGCTGAGAATCAAACCCAGGTCCTCTGCAAGAGCAGCCAGTGCTCTTAACCACTGAGCCATCTCTCCAGTCCCCCACAATTAGTTTTGGAGACACATTCTCTCACTGAATCTGAAGTTCATCTATGTGACTAGGCTGGCCAGCCAATGACCCTCAAGGATCTGCTTGTCTCATCTGTTCCCCTACTCCCAAGAGAGTTACCAGCATGTGCCAACACATCTGTCTTTTTACATGCTGTTCTACTTAGCCTTTTCTCTCAACTTGTCACAGCCTAGAGTCATGTGAAATGGGAGTCTCGTTTGAGGCATGTCTATGGCAGGTTGTCTTGAGTGGTAATTGATACAGGAGGACCCAGCCCACTGTGGGCAGCACTATTCCCTAGGCAGGTAGTCCTGAGCTATATAAGAAAGCTAGCTGAGCATGAGCCTGTGAGGGAGCCAGCAAGCAGCATCCTCCATGGTTTCTGCTGTACTTCAGCTATGAGTAAGCTCCCTGGTTAGAGGTAACACTGTGTGGAATAGCAAACAGGCCTGCCTTCAGTTTTCTGCATTGGGTTCCTGTCCTGACTTCCCTCAGTAATGAATGGACTGTGACCTGGAAGTATAAATCAAGGAAACCTTTTCCTTCCCAAGTTTCTTTTGTTCACAGAGTTTTAGCACAACAACAAAAAAGAAAATAGAACACTTTATAAGCATGATGACCTGATTCTGATCCCTTCAAACCCATGTTACAAAAAAAGCTGAGTGGGGTGATGTATGGTTGCAATCCCAGCGCTGGTGAAACAGAGACAGGTGGATTCCTGAGACTCACTGTCCAACCAGTCTAGTCATATTGGCAAATCCCAGGTCCCAGTGAGAGACCTTGTTTCAAAAAGCAAGGTGGAAGTCACCTGAGGAACACAGCAAGGCTGTCTTCTGACTTCCATATGCATAAACATACATGTGTATGTGTATCCCCCCCCACACAAACATGTGCATGCAGACATACACACAGACACAGACACAGACACAGACACATGCACTGGATGGGTGCATAAATATGGGTAACATTTCTGATTAAGGACAACAGAGTCAGAACAGCATGTACTAGGTTAGATTGGAGCATGTCTAACAGTATCCCTCATGCCCCATTTCATCAGGTGGTAAAATGGGCAAAAATAAGGAAGAAAATATCTTCTTGCCATTCCAAAACATGGCTTCAGACACCATCTTGCCAGCTGTGGTGGAAATATCCCGTAGTCCCAGATCAGTAGGGCTAGATGAAAAGACACAGCCATTGCTACCCTCTTGGTCTACTGCATCCCTACCCTCTTGGAGGACCCATGAATTCTGTATGGTTTGTTAAATTACTATTTCCACCTTCCTAGGGCCCTAAGGCTTAGGAAAGAAAGAATTCAATAGCCAGGGCAGCCTGGCTCCTTTTATGTAAACAAAAATGAAACTCCAGAAAAAAACGCAGCAGTTTAGAAATACAGCAGGAGGGCTAGTGGTGCGCCATGTAGGAAGAGCGGGAGAGGGAGAAGGTAGCACTTACTCCATTCTTGAGACGGAGACTCTGCACAGAAACACATGTAAAGAACTCCAAACAGAAGTCAGATCCCCAGAATCCATGTGTTCTAGTTCTTTCTTTTGCTGTGCTAAAACACTTAACAAAAGCAACTTGGGGAGGAAAAGGGTTTCCTTACACAGTGCATCACTGAGGCAAGTCAAGGCAGGAACCTGAAGAAGAAACCGTGGAGGATGCTGCTTGCTGGCTCACTAGCAGACCCACGCCTAGCCTAGCTTTCTTATTCAGCCTAGGACCCCTGCCTAGGGCATGATGCTGCCCACAGTGGAGTGTGCCTTCCTACATCAATTAACAGTCAAGAAAATCCCTCACAGGTGCCAACAGGATAAAGAAGATCCCTCAATTGAACCTCTCTTCAAGTGACTCTAGGCTGTGTCAAGTTGACAGCTGAAGCTAACTGGGATTCAAGGCAAGCACTTAACCAACTCAGCCCCCCTCTCAGCCCTGTTTCCTGTTTCTAAGAATTCTTACCTGCAAAGTGAAACATCTATATAAATTTTACTTGAGGGCCACAAAGTTCTCTCATTAACACAATGGTGTTGGTCATTCAAACAAAGTCTATCCACATAGTCATGTTCCTTTCTAGCACATGGCCTGGATATGACAACATTGTCTTTTTCTCTAGAATTCACATCAAGTATCTTTGTTGGGAAGTGAGGAAGGTATCAAACTTCAGTTCTGTGGATATGATTTCATTTTATCCATTCATTAGGAAGACGGATATTATTTCCAGGCCAAGCATCGAGACCCAACAGGGCCACTTAACAATTTGACTGCAAGTTTGTAAACATTGACTATTCAGCACCTGGGGCCAATCTCCCCCAAGGTAATTTAATTTGTATAAATAGATGCATTTAATTTTCAACAGTTGGAGAATTTAACTCCATGTACTGTAATACCAGAGCCCTGTCTCTGTAACACCCCAGTCAGGCCATTATCAGGGCTTGTTTAGCAATAAAAATCAATGAATTCAGTGTAGCAACTCATTTTATGACTCAACTGGTTGTGTTAACAATTGATCTATTTGGGCATTTAGCTAGAAAGACCAAGCATCAGTGAGTGTTCATAGCAAAGGAGACTGTTAATCAGTTTTAGTGGCTGCTCATCTCTCTAATCTCTCTAATCTCTTTTCCTGGGTCTGTCATGGCATCCTACTCTGAGGTGGCACCTATCTCAGGGTATCACCCTTTCTCTGGACATAGCTGGGGTAGCCTGATATGGAGCTCTGGACTCCAGACACAGCAATGACCTGGACATCACTCTGGACTCCTAAGTGGCAACAAAGAAGACATGTCTTCAGTATTGAGATGCTTCTCACTTAATGGGGAATGGAAAGATGGAAGTAAGTTCAAGGTGACTGAAACTTTACCATTTGGCTTAGAGAGATGGCTCAGTGTAGAAGGCTCATGATACCAGGGCTGGTAGATGATCTGAGTTTGATCCCTTCGACTCAACTAGTGGAAGGAGAGAACCAACTCCTGCAAATCATCCTCTGACCTCGAAGTGCATGTTGTGTATACACACACATACACACACACACACACACACACACACACACACACACTACCGTAATAAAAAAGAAAGTTTGTCCTTCAATGGTTAGGTGATGACAAGTGCTCAGGAGGACTAGGGACCTGGCAGTACAAGGTCTCTGCCATTTGCTCAACCCCATCTCTGCTCCCTCCCCCAGATCTCTACATGATGACCCTGTGCTCTTGTTCTTTTGGGCTCATCCATATAGGCTGGATACACCATGCTCCTTTGGGTTCCTCTATATGCTCTGTACATACCATGTTCCCTTGGGTTGCACTATATGATCTGGATACAGCATACTCCCTTGGTTACTCTATATGCTGGGGGCACACCATGACCTCTTGGGTTACTCTGTATTCTCTGAAAACATATCCTCTTGGGTTACTCTATATGCTCTGGACACACCATGCCCCTTAGGTTACTCTATATGCTCTGCCCTCTTAGGTTACTTTGTATATTCTGGACACACAGTGTCGCCTTAGGTTACTCTGTATGCTCTGGAAATATCATGTCCTCTCGGGTTACTCTATATGGCCTGGACTCACCATGTCCCCTTAGGTTACTTTATATGGTTCTTGGTAGATCTGGAAACAGAAACAAGAATGCTGGTATTCCACTAGCTTTCTATCTTGTCCCCAGCCCAAGGGGTGGTGCCTCCTATATTCAGATCTTCCCACCTCTGTTCATCCTCTCTAGAAACATCCTCACAGAAGCATCCATATGTATGTCCCCTAGGTGACTGTAAATCCAGTCACAGAGACAATGGAGCTTAACCACCACAGTCACCACACCTGCCTCTTTTGTCCTGCATGTTTTTCACTCACAGATAGTTGAATCTGCAGATGTAGAACCCACAGACAGAGAGGAAATACTCTCTATTGTAACTCACACCATGTAGGGGTTCAGCTCCAAAGCGAGTGAACACTGAGCATCTCACACTTCACATTTGGAGTGTTCAAAGATATCTAAGAGCAGAAAGAAGATTCTGAACGGATCTTCTGTTTCGATCACATTTTTATGAGTCCTCTTGCAGCTGCGGAAACCAGTCCTTAGAGATGCTATTTCAAGTCTCCTGTTCCTCCAAGAGGGATCAGACAGCTCACTAATCCCTCAGCCCCCTAAGCCAGCAGCACGAAGATGCAGTGCTTCCAGCCCTCGGCAGGGGTGAAGAGACCAAGAACTCTGCTTCACGCTTCTTGCGCTAACTGACAGGACATGGCAGATCACGGAGGGAAAGTGCACAAAGATATCGTCAATTAAGCCAACAAAACTGATTTAAAAGCCTTTAAACTTGAGAGTGAGTTCAGTGGCTGGGAAATATCTTTCTGCTGCCCTGCAGTGATGAAATCAAATGATCAATTGTCCTTATCAACCTTCTTTTTGGGCAGTGCTAAGACAGGACTAGCCCCTACACTGTCAAATTAACCTTCATTTGCAACAAGGGTTTCCACAGTCGCTTAGCTCTTTCTTTCCTTGAGCTCCTTCTCCTGCATCCCTGGCTTCAGGTTGTATCACCAGGGAGGGAGGGGTTTCTGACTATATTTCATACACACTCAGGCCCTTTGTATAAGGAGGTTTCCTGAGGCTGAAGAGATGGCTTAGTGGTTAAGAGCACTGGCTGCTCTTATAGAGGTCCAGGATTCAGTTCCTAGCACCCACATAGCAATTAACAACCATCTATAATTCCAGTCCCAGGGGATCCAACGCCCTCTTTTGACCTCCTCAGGCATTGCATGACATGGGTACACTTAGATACATGTAGGCAAATACTCAAACTCACAAAATTAAAAAATAATAAATTTAAAGAAAAACAGAACTTAAAAGAGGAGCTTCCTATCTGGTTTTACTTGAGACAGGATCTCCCTATGTATCCCCGGCTGGTGTAGAACTCACTGTGTAGCCCATGACAGCCTAGCACTCATCATATAAGCTATGATGGCCTTGTTCGCACTTGCCTCAGCCTCCTGAGTGCTGGGATTACAGGCATTACACCACCATAGCCAGTTTAGGTTGAGTATTTTTTTAAGATTGATTTTATTTTTAATTATGCATATGTATTTGTGTGTGTGCATGTCTGGTCATGGAGGCCAGTAGAGGGCATCAGAGCCCCTAGTGCTGGAGTCACAGGCATTTGTGAGCACCTGACGTGGTGCTGGGACCAGAACTTGGGTCCTCTGCAAGAGCAGCCAGCACTCTGAATTGCGGAGTCATCTTTCCAGCCTCACAGATGTTTATTTTTAAATATTTTTTAAGTTACAAAAATAGTGTTTATTGTTAAAAAAAATTCAACTTCTTAGGAATTATATAATTTCAAAGACAAGGGTATCTCCCTTTCATTGAACAATTTGAGCCACAGCATTCCAGACCTTTGTGCTTATGTGTTGTAGGTGTGTATGCGCACATGTGCAAGTGTGTACTTTTAAGCATACATGGGGCTTTCATATGTATATTTAACATACATCATTTCCAACAAATATTTTTTAATTTTTATATTACATTTTATTCATTAATTTTCTTGTGTGTGTATGTGTGTATGTGTGTGTGTATGTGTGTGTGTGTGTGTGTGTGTGTGTGTGTGTGTGTGTGTGTGTATACAGGTGCCTGTGTGTAAAGGTCAGAGAAGAACTTGAGTTCTCTCCTTCCACCATGTGGGTGCTAGGACCTGAACTCTTGTTGTCAGACTTGGTAGCAAGCACCTTTAACTACTGAACCATCTTGCCCCTCACACCCAACAAATGTTTTTCTGCCACCTATGCAGTGTCAAATTCTGTGTTATTATGTAGCTTAACAAGTTTAATCAAATAAGTATGCCGAGGGTACATATCCATGTTTAGATTTGTTCCTCCTCCTCTCCTCCTCCTCCTCCTCCTCCTCCTCCTCCTCCTCCTATTCCTCTCTCTCTCTCTCTCTCTCTCTCTCTCTCTCTCTCTCATGTGTATGTGTATGTGTGTGTTTGTGTATGTGTGTTCCTATTTGTTCGAGTGCCTATAGAAGCCAGAGATTGTGGGGGATTTTCCTCAATCACTCTACACCTTGTTTTTTGAGACAGAATCCTTTCACTGAAACGGAAGCTCACCAATCCATCTAGGCTGACTGGCTAGCAAGCACCAAGCATCCTCCTGTCTCCACCTCCCCAGTGCTGGGATTATAGGTTTGCACCTTGCTTTTTTGTTGTTGTTGTTAGCGTGAGAGGTGGGTATTGAACTTGGGTCCTCATGACTGCATGGCTGAGTTATCTCCCCAGGTCCCCCTCCTCATTCTTTCTAACAGTTGAATGCCATTCTGTTGATCATATACATTATATATATTATTATACATATTATATAGAGAGAGAGGGGGGAGAGAGGGAGAGAGGGGGAGAGAGAGAGAGAGAAAGAGAGAGAGAGAAAGAGAGAGAGAGAGAGAGAGAGAGAGAGAGAGAGAGATCACATGTGCATGCACATAGAGACCAGAAGGCAAACACGGGTATTGTTGCTCAGGTGCTGTTCATCTTGTCGCTTGAGACAGGATCTCAAGTCCCTGGCAAAAGCAACTTAACAAAGGAAAGATTTGTTTTGGCTTCCAAATGTTGAACTACAATAAACAGTGGTATTTGCCTCTAGGTGGAGGGGAAATTGTCCTACCTCTTCTGTTCCCTCAGCACCCTTCTGTATTTGCTAATTTTTTCATTGCTATGAGAAACAACTTAAAGGAAGAAGGATTTATTTTGACTCACAGGTTTTTCTTTTTTCCACTTTCTTTTTTTGGTCTTTTTGAGACAGGGTCTCCCTGTAGCCCCAGATGGCCTGGAACTCACTATGTAGACCAGGCTGGCCTTGAATTCACAGAGATCCACCTGCTTCTGCCTCCTGAGTGCTGGGATTAAAGGTGTGGGCCACCACACCCAGCTTTTCCATTTATTTTTATTTTTTGTGGTTGAGTATTTGCCTGTATGTATATAAGTGTACCATGTACATGCAATGCCTGCAGATGCCAAAAGAGGGTGTCAGATCCCCTGGAACTAGAATTATAGATGGTTAGTAGCTGCCATGTGGGTGCTGGGAACTGAACCCAGGTTCCAGTAGCCAGTGCTCGTAACTGTGGAGCCATCTCTCCAGCCTCATTGGCTCACAGTTTTAAAGGATACAACCCATCATGACACAGATCATAGTACCTGGAGTGTGTGGTTGGACCTCCTCAGATCTCAGTGGATCAGGAAGCAGTGACTTGGGCCTGAAGCAAAGACAGGCTGTAAGCTTCAAAAGTGAACTCTGAGAACCCCACCCAGCTATGACCCACCTCCACAAGCCTCTAGGCCCAAGGGTTTCACAACCTTCCAAAATGGTGCTGCCAGCTGGGCATCAGATATTCTAACACAGGAGCCTATAAGGAGCATTTCAGATCCAAATCCTTCTGCCTTCACCTGTATCATGTGGCCCCTATGCTCCTGTCTCTCAGCCCTGGACACTGAAGAGATCGCAGCTGGAACTAGAACAACTTTCCATGAAAGCTCCACTCTGACACAAAGCAACTGAGTGGGGGAATGGGTTATATTTGCTTAGAGTTCAGGGTTACAGTCCATTACTGTGGGGAAGTCAAGGCAGGGACTTGAGGTAACTGGCCACATCCACAGTCAAGAGCAGAGAGAAATGAATGCATGTATGCGTGCTTGTTTGCAACTCCATTTTTCCTCTTATACAGTTCAGATCCCCTGCCTAGGGAATGGTACCACCCACAGTGGGCTGGGTCTTCCCACATCAATTACCTTAACTAAGACAGTCCCCCACAGACATACCCATAGGCCAACCCAATGTACACAGTCCCTCATTGAGACTCTATTTCCCGGTGATTAAAGCTAACTAGCACGCTGGTCAAACTGCAAATGTGAAATGAGCAATGCAAGGACATTCTAACAGTAGACACTCTTCAGTTAGCCACATGTCATGTCTTGCTAAATTAATGTCCTTTATTGATGAATACGCCTTGTATCAGTCAGGAGTCTCTGAAAGAACAGAGACAATAGAATGAATATGTATTATAAAATGGGGTTTATTACATTGACTTTTATGAAAGGGACTGGGTCGTCCAATAATGGCTGTCTGTATGCTGGAAAGGCTGAAAACCTGGCGGCTGCTCAGTCCATGAGGCTGGATGCCTCTTTAGTCCCAATCCAGTACTGAAGGCCTGGAAGATTCCCGGGAGCCTCTGGTCTTCAGTTCATGTTGAAAGGCCCAAAAAGCTGAGTTCTTACATTCATTTATTTATTTTGTGTGGCAGGCACAGTGTGGATGAGAAGGTCATGGGACAACTTGAGGGAGCTGTGTTCCAGGGCTCGAACTTAGGTCATCAGACTTGGTAGCAAATACCTTTACTGGCTGAGCCATCTCACCAGCCCAGAAGTCAGGTTCTGAGGTCAGCAAAAGATGGCAGCAATGACATCAGCAGAAGAGGAGATGCACTGGCCAGCAAAGAGAAATGACAGGCAGACAGAATGCCCTCCCAAGCCCATCCAGCACAGTGTCTCATAGTTGATTTCAGGTCCTATCAAGTCAACAGTCGAGATTAACCATCATGTGCTGAGGCCCCTTTCAGAGAAGGCTGTGAGCAGAAGCCATGCTGCAGCATGTGTCCTAATGAGACCCAATTATTCATTCACCACTCAGAAAATATCTACAGAGCCCTTGCTATGAGAAAGTCGCTGTGTGCTGGCAGCAGCACACAGGGGGACTAAAGATGGGCACATTTTAAAAGAGAAGAGCTTGATGGTGTCAGTGACAGCTACACTGGGAGAGGAGAGGGGCTTGCTGGAGTCCCAGGAGGGAGACTGTGCTTACCTGCAGTTTGATTGCTCTACAATGCTGAGACAAGTTGCTTTTCTTCATTTTGAGAAGGTTATTCAAATTTTCAAGGATGTAGCTGTGCCCCACATTCTTTGCTCGGTGGTGGTGGTGGTGGTGGTGGTGGTGGTGGTGGTGTGTGTGTGTGTGTAGTGTTCAAGTGTCTATGAAGGGGCCAGAGCTGGACATCAGGCATCTTTCTCAGTTACTTTCCACCTTATTAATTATCAGTTTTTAATTTATTAATGTTGTATGTATATGTTGTATTGTGGGGCAAGCATGCCACAGCATGCATGTAGAGGTCAGAGGACAACTTTATGGAGTCAGTTCTCTCCTTCAACCTTTAAATGGGTTCCAGGCTTGTATGAAAGCACCTTTACCTGATGAGCCATCTTGCTGGATTTCCACCTTATTTTTTTAAGATAGAGTCTGTCGATGAGCCTGGAACTTGCCAATTTGGCAGACTGGCCCTGGAAACTTGCCTGTCTCAGCCTGCCCAGGGCTAGGATTACAGGTATGCATTACTATGTCTGACTTTTTATGTGTGTTCTATGGATCACAACTCAGGTATTCATGCTTGCATGGCAAGTACTTGCCCCTGAGCCATCTCCCCAGTCCCTGCTTGCACTTTTGAGAATTAACAATTTATAGCAGGCATTTTGCAGACAGACTCACCCACACTTATTTGGCGGGGTTAGTCAATCCAGAGCTGCATGAGATTTCAAATCCCACCTGGAAGGTGCCTTGGATCCCAATGACTTAAACATCTCAGCTATCAGATTGTGGGAATCAAGCTTGTTTGGTGTGGGATTTCTTAGGAATTCTCTGCTTGAGCATTCCATCTCAGCATTTGGAAGGAGAAGATGCTGGCTAAGTTTTTTAAACTTTCAGTTCTCAGTGCCCCGCCCCAAAGGACCCCATGGGTTAAGGGCTTGGTTACCAGATTGTGGTGCTGTTGGGAGCTGGTGCAATTTTTAAGAGGTGGGGCATAGTGGATAGAAGTTAGGTCATTAGAGACACACCTTAGAAAGACTCTTAGTCCCTTCCTGTACCTTTCTGCCCAGCTACCATGAGGCAAACAGATTTTGACCGTGAAGGACCTGAAACTGAGCCAGAATCAACCTTTCCTATTTTTAAACTGACCATCTCATGTGTTTTGTCACAGTAATGGAGCATTCACATAGTCTCTTCAAAAGAGACCCCAGAATTGAAAAGGATTTCATTTGTCCTTATTCTCTCCTTGCTGTGGATGAGAAATGTCCCCCACAGGCTCACATGTTTGGACACGTGGTCTCCAGCAGGTGGATGCTTGCTAGAGGATGTACATCACTGGGTGGGGTGTTAAGGTTTATATCCTCACCCCACGTTCTGTTCTCTTTGCTTCCTGAGTATGGAGGAGATGTGAGCAGCCAGCTTCCTGATCCTGCTGCCGTGCCTTCCCTGCCCATTGCCATTTCTTCCCCTCCATGATGGGCTCCTTCCCTCTGGAACTATGAGCCAGAATAAATTCCCTCTAAGTTGCTTTTTTCAGGGTATTATCACAACATTACAAAAGTAACTGGCCCAATCAGAGTTTTGGTCACACATGATCAAGTTATAATTTCCACACATGATTTTGAATGTGTGTATCCAGTCAATGAAATTGATTCTGACCCCTCCAGTTTATTGGAGGGAATGAACTATGCATAGTCTCTGCTCAAGTTTGTTTCTCCATTGCTGTGATGAAACACTCTGACCAGTACCAACTTGGTGAGGAAAGGGTTTTTTTGACTTACATCTCCCAGGTCACAGTTCATCACTGAGGGAGCCCAAGGTAGAAACTCAGGGCAGGATCCTGGGGGCAGGACCTGAAGCACAGGCCACGGAGGAATGATGCTTCCTGGCTTGCTCCCCTGGCCTATGCTCAACCTGCTTTCTTATACAACATAGACTCACCTGCCCAGGGGTGGCCCCAGCCATAGTGAACTGGACTCTCCCATCACACTCAATAATCAAGAAAATACCACACAGACATGGCCACAGGCCTGTCCAATGGAAGAAATTCCCCAATTGATGTTCCCTCTACCCAGGTGTGTCAAGTTGACAGCTAAAGCTATCCAGCACAGTCTCCTTTACTAAGAAAACAATAAAATCTAGAATATTAGGAATTGGTTCTGAGAACTGACTGAGGGCAGACACATACCTTTCTGCACGTCAGTTCAGTCCTGCCTTTCATCTTTTTGCAACTGTAGACTCAGCCTGATCAGATAAAGGATGCTTAAAGGAAGAAAAGTCACTTTCTGATCTGGGCTACTGTTGACCTGACAAGTAGAGAATCAGCTAACTTCTAGACGCGTCCTCTGTTATCATGACAGCTCCCCCTGCCCTCCCCCTGCTTTTTTTTTTTTTTTTTTTTTTAAATCAAGGTGAATAGCTATCAAGGGGGAGAGGAAGGTGCTTCGATTTGGAAGTTTCCTTTTGATTTTCAGTTTCATCCTTGACAAGTGCTCTGATTCTGTGAAAATCCCTGAAGTCTTTCCGAGCCTCAGTATCATCAACTGTAAGAGGTCTAATTTAAAACCTACAGCCACCTCTATGGTGCCTGTGAGACGCCAATGAATTAAATGAGTTAACCTGAAAATCTTTGCTTATAAACTATAAAGCTTCATTTGAAGGTAGCACATTTAGTAATTTCTAGTACTGTCAGCAATGGAGAGAAATTGGCAAGGTTCTAATGGATTTTTGGCTGGTGTTTCCATGAAAGGCTCCAACCTCTCTATCTCTTAATCTCCTTTTCATATTTTCCATTTCTTTATATGCACCAAGGGTAATTTTGTTGAATCCATTCTTTTGCTCCTTTTATTTTTCTCTTCAGCTGTGTATAATCTACTTGGCTTCCCTACTGTGTTTAAATGCTAAAGACTGCATTTTTCACTTCTAGAAATTTTGTTTGGTTATTCTTTTTTTTTATTTCTGCTTCTAACCCAAAATATCAGAACAAATGTTGACACAAAATTGGGTTGTCTCTTCCTCCAGCTGCATCAAAGAAAATGGCGTTAAGATTCTGGTCTGGTAAAAATTCAGCCGAGATGTGGGGAAGTAGACAAGAAGCCTCAGTCCCACCTGAGGAAGTAGTTGAGACTGATGGCTTCTGGGAGCGGGAGAGTCAGTCTTCTTTAAGGGTGAGACTCTTGGTAGGTTGACCAAGATCCAGTGAATAAAATCTCACAGAAGGACATTTGAGGACACAAATTTGACTCTATAGGCATACATGAGATTGCATGCAGGATTGTGAGGGGCAGTGCAGATAAGGGGAGGGGATCTATGATCATAATAAATTGTATGAAATTCATAAAAATTCAATCTTTAAAAAGCTATTAAAAATTCTGGTTTGGGGCAACTAGATGGCTTGGCAGGTAAAGGTGCTTGCTGCCAATTCTGAGTACCTGAGTTTGAATCCCAGGATACACATGATGGAAGGAGATTTCTGCAAGTTATCCTCTGATCTCCATGTGTGGGCTGTGGCAGACATGCACATTCACATACACAAAATAAATAATAAATAAATAAATAAATAAATAATAAATAAATTGAAGAATGTTAAATTGATTCTGGTCTTCTCATAATATTTTCATTCTGGCAACTTGTTCTTTTACTTTGAAGAAAGATCTTATTTTATTAAATTATGTGTATATGTATCTGTGTATGTGGTGTGTGTGTGTGTGTGTGTGTGTGTATGTGTGTGTGCCTGTAAGTGCAGTGCCTATGGAGGCCAGAAGAGGGCATCAAATCCCCTGGAACTGGAGTTACAGGCAGTTATGAGCTGACCAAGGTGCTGGGAACCAAACTCAGGTCCTCTGCAAGAGCAGCAAGCACTCATAACCACTGAGCCATGTCGTGGCCAAACTCCTGACTGCTTGTTCTAGGGGAGATAATAAAATAATTAAGTCACATCTGTAATTAATATTGGCCAAACAATGATGTTGAATATTGAGATATGGATGGTAATTTTATGATAATGATTACTGTGATCAAACTAATAGCCCCTAAAATTGAAGAAGCATCTGATATAGATAATGGAAAAGTATTAAGGCTGACAAGTTTCCTTTAAGTACTTTTTTTCTTTTCTTTTCACTTTTTTGAGACAGGGTCTCCTTATAGCCCCAACTGACCTGAAGCTCTCTGTGTAGACCAGACTAGCCTCAGATTTACATATATCCACTTGTCTCTACCTTCTGAGTGCTTGGATTAAAGGTGTGTACCACCACACCTGGCTTCCTTTAAGTTCTTGTCCTTATGTTTTTAACCTCATTTTGATGATGTTTTTAGATTAAAAATAATTTGGGGTACATGTGTGTGTCTGTATATATTTGTATGCAGAGGCCAGAAGAAGGAATTGGATCCCCCGGAACTGGAGTTACATGTGGTTGTGAGCCTCCATGTGGGTGCTGGGAACAGAACCTGGGTCCTCTGCAAAAGTAGCAAGTGCTCTTAAACTCTGAGTCGTCTCTTCAACACCTAGGTGCCTTTATTTTCTATAAACTCTTGTCCTCGTGTTTTTAACCCTATTTTAATGTTTTAATCATTTTGAACACTAGTATATTAAAGTCTCACTAAGAGTTGTCTTATTATCTTCAGTTCTTGAGAGTTGGAGCCCAGCAGTATTTGCTGACTCTTACTCCTGGTATGCTTTGTAATTTTGGGTCATGCATTCATTTTTAATGTGTCTTAACTATTGGATTCTGAGTCGTGTGGACTTCTTATATTTTTTCTCTCTCTTCTTTCTCTCTGTATTTTATTTGTGTGTGTGTGTGTGTGTGTGTGTGTGTGGGTGTGTGTGGTGTATATGTGTATGTGTGCCAGAGTGCACATCTGGAGGTCAGAGGACAACTTGTAGGAGTTGGTTCTCTCCATCTATTATATGGATCCTGGGGATCTAACTTAGTCATCAGTCTTGGTGGCAAGCTCCTTTACTCACTGAACCCTCTTGTGGACCCCTTGAATGGGAACTTTCTCCTTGAGGTTTTGCTTTGTCTTTTGTTAGTCATTCTGAGGTGTCACCCAGCTGGGACTGCTATTCACAGAAATCTCTAGGCAGGGTGCTTTCTCTAGACATGGTGTTTCTTGGCTGTGCAGCCATTGTAAACAGAAACCTCAAACCCTCTTAGGGCCAGTTGTGATGAATTCCTGGGAGATGCTTTTTAATGCCCAGAGTTTAAGACAGGCAGGTTTCCTTCTGCCTCCTTGTGACTCATGTGTAGGGAGACTCTGAATATAGGCAGCCTGCATTATTACCATGCTGGGAGAGAGAGAAAGCAAGAGGTAGAGAGGGAGGGACAGAGGGATGTAGGGAAGGAGGGGGGGAAGGAAGGAAGGAGGGAGAGAGATATCTTAGCTATGTTAGAGCAACTGATTCAACTCCTCTGAACTTAGATATTCTGAGTTCTCAAAAGCCTCTGTGAAGTGCACAGCCTTGGACACCTACATAGGAAGTGGTCCATACATGAAAGCTGTGCTTGGTCTCCCCACTTAAGACTTCAAGAAACAGGGGCTGTAAAAGCCCTGCAGTAGTATACTGGATGCCCTTCATTTACAGGTCCTATGTAGGGCATCAGCCTCCTCTGAGACTCTTTCAGGAGTCCAGGGATACTTAAACTTTTCTACTCAGGAATGTTTTCACATGACAAATTTTCACATAGTTCCAGTATGTGAGTTTATAAGGTAAGTATAAAAATGAAATATTTACTGATAAAGTCATAAATTTACTTTAAACAGTTCTTTGGGGGCTGAAAGATGGCCTAGCAGTTACGAGCACATTTTGCTCTTGCAGAGGACCTGACTTTGGTTCCCAGTACACACATCAGGCAGCTTACAACCACCTGTAAGTCCAGCTCCAGGGGATCCAACATCCTCTTCTGGCTTCCATAGGTACTGCACTCACATGCACATACCACACACAGAGACACACATACACTCACATAAATAAAAATAAATCTTAAAAACCACAATCTTCAATATATAATGCTACCATTTGTTAAAGATGAAAGGCACTGTGCGTACAAATGAGATGGATGTACTTGTCTAGCACAACACAATCCAAACAGGAGACCAATTTGATATTTGCCTGCTGAAAATTGTTAGTACAAAGATATTCAAAGTCTTTGTTTTCTGTGATTAAATCACTAGGCTTCTGTACAAACAGAAAACTTTGTATGTGCAGTAAAATCCCTGCATTTCATAACAGATAGTCACCTCAAACTGAGCCAGGGTATTTCAAGCAGTGTTCATGGGTATTGTGAAACACTGTGGCACACACAGTGCAAAGAGCGCGTGTGTGTTCAGAATCAATGCTGCAGGACAATGTGGACATGATATAAGCAAGGGTGGCCTTAAACACCTCAAATTGATCATATGTTTGATTTTGGATTTCATTTTTTTAATTTAATTATGTGTGTGAGTGTGCACATGTGAGTGTAGTACCCAAAGAGGCCAGAAGAAGGTGTTGGATTCCCTGGAGCTAGAGTTACAGGTAGTTGTTAGCCGCTTCATGTGGGTACTGAGAACTGAACTCGGGTCCTCTGCAAGAGCCACCAGTGCTCTTAATCACTGAGCTATCTCTCCAGCCCCCATGTGTTTGATTTTGAATTCATTAAAAATAAATTTGATTGGTCATTACATGCTCAAGGATCTCTTATTGTTGACAATTTCTCTGTGTGTGATCTCCATGTTCAGTTACACAGGATAATCTAAGGTTATGACTCCCCATTTAAGAAACTTGATATTCACCAAGCATGGCGGCCCATGCCTTTAATTCTAGCACTTGGGAGGCAGAAGCATGTGCATCTCTGTGAAATCGAGGCCATGCTGGTCGACATAGCAAGTTCCAAGCCAGTTGGGGTTAGAGAGGAGACCCTGTCATAAAGAAAGAAAAAGAAAGGAAGGAAGGGAGGAAGGAAGGAAGGAAGGAAGGAAGGAAGGAAGGAAGGAAAAAAGAAACTTGGTATGCATTTGGGTGAATTTTCTTTTTTAAAAATGTAGTGTGTGTATGTCTGTATGTGTATGTGTGTGTGTGTATTTGATGTATGAGTACATGCAAGAGCCATGGTGCATGAGTGGTGGTCATATGACAACTTTGTGGAGTCAGTTCTCTCTTTCAAACTTTACATGGGTTCTGGGAATCAAACTCAGGTCATCAAGCTTTTACAAGTGTCTTTACCCACTGAGTCAACTTACTAGGCCCAAATTTTCCAGTCTTTAAATAGAAGGAAAGCTGAGAACTTACTTATTTCATTTATTTATTTTTGTGGTGCCAGGGATAGAACGCAGTGTCTCATAGATGCTCGGCAGGCTTTTCACATCACCACTTTCTGAGACTTCCTTTTTCTTTTTCTTAAATTCGGTCTCAAATTTAGAGCTGTCCTTCTGACTTGAAGCTGAAGCAGGAAACAAAAATCTGAGAAGAAAAGATTGTTGTCATGTTTTCATCAATAACGAAAACAATTTTCTAATGCTAACGAAAACACAATAAAAGCTTTCTTGCATAATGGCTTTCATTACCCATTTTCAAGTCTTTTCTTAACAACAGATTATTAGCCACATGTAATGGTGGAGAAGGTGGAGTTGAAGTTCATTGTTTTCTCTGTTTTTCAAATAAAGAATCAAGTTGTACACAATCATTTCTTAAGGATGCTTTTAGAGCTAATACTCTGTGAACTGATTCAGTTGAGAGTAATGCGGAACAGTTCAAAGTCCTTTTAGACTGCCAAAGTGAAAACACAGCCCTCACTTCAAACGGGATAAGAGATTATTCTGGAACCAGATATGAATGAGCATGGCCCAAGAACACTGACTTAGGTTATAGCAAATTCCATGTTCCAATGTGGTAACATTGGACATTTCATGTTGTCTTGTAGAAAAAAGACAAAATCATAAATCAAGACAGTTTTCAAATACGTGGGTGGAAACATCAAGTAGGTAAGTGAGAGCAAAGCAGAGAAATTTCCAATGTGGTAACATTGGACATTTCATGTTGTCTTGTAGAAAAAAGACAAAGAAAATCATAAATCAAGACAGTGTTCAAATACATGGGTGGAAACATCAAGTAGGTAAGTGAGAGCAAAGCAGAGAAATCTCAGCGATAGGCCTCAGATGCTGTCTGTGACATTCTTAGCCTGTGGGTTGGCGGAAGCTAGTCTATCAGGTTAATAAATTCTTCAAGCTTTCACCTGTTGGTCACAAGTATGTTAAGACACATACAGAAGTGGACAAGGAATATTAAGGGGGCTAAAGATGTCCAGAAATAATTTGACAGTTGACCTGCAACCCCCCACCTCTCCACAATCACTGAAGTTCTAATCAGTTCATCAGCAGAAGGTGTGGTTAGTCTAGGAACTTCATTCGCAAGACTGAGAGCCTCTTTCATCCTTTAGTTTTTGACCCTTTGTTTCAAGGTAGCCTCGTTTCTTCCAATTGAAAACCTCATGGCTTTCAGGACAATTGCTGTGTTAAGTAGAATTTAAACATGCTATTTTCTGTTAGGATGCTCTTCCCCTCCATGCTCCTCCCTTTTCTTTCTCCCATCTCACATAGGGAACACAGAGGAGCTGCCAGTGCCCCATGATGGGAGACAGACGTGTCTGAATGGCTTATGCCAGCTTCCCTCATACCTCCAATTCGTTTTACTTTAAAGATTTGTGTTGTTGGTTGTTGTTGTTTTGAGAAAGGGTTTCCCTATAACCCCAGCTGACCTTTAACTCTCTATGTAGACCAGGCTGATCTTAATCTCACAGAGATCCACCTACCTCTACATTCTAAGTGCTGGAATTAAAGGCATGTACCACCATGCTCAGCTTTATTTTTATTTTTAATTATGCTTATGGGTGTGTGTCTTTTTATTTTTAATTATGTGTATGGGGGGCAGTATGTGCACATGAATTTAATGCCTGCAGAGGCCAGAAGAAAACATTGGATCCACAGGTGGTTGTAAGCCACCCAACATAAATATTCTGAATACAACCCAAGTCCTTTGAAAAAGGAGTTCATGCTCTTAGCAGCTGAGCCATCGCTCCAGCCCCACATCTCCAGTTCTTGAGAAGTATGTCACCTTTCTCTTCACAACTAATCTCTTGGTCCTGAGCCCTGGACACAATGTCCTCCTATCCCTTCCTCCAGTTTTCTCATGACCTTGTTGAGTTGATTGATGCCCCTTTCCCCAAGAATATGCAGAAACTTGAGATTTTCTTGCATACTATGAACAATGTTCTCATGACTTCAGGCTCATGACCATTATTTAAGGTCCTCTCTCTTCCCAAACATCACTCCACCATTTCTGTTCCTCTGCTTGGGATACGACTTCCACCCTCCATCAGAAGGGTTGGCACAATGCAAAGCATCGCCTCTTTCACCTTCCTGTCCTTGAGTCTATTTGTCTGATTTCCCTCTCCTTTCTCTGAATTTGAGCAGCAGAAATGAGCTAGAACACCTAGGAGTAGTCTTGCCTTAATTCTTTCTCTTGTTCCCCATCCAGGAAGAATTAGCCTCATGTTAGGGTTGGAAACGTGCCCCATAGTTACGGCTCTCAACCCAGGTTGCACTTAAGATCAAATCTGAACATAAAACTGTCAGATCAGAGTATCTTGGAGTGAGATGGGTACAAGGAAGACTTTGGAAAGGTTCTGACAGGCTAGGGAGATGACAGTACATAAAGTGCTTGTTGTGTGTTCTAGTCTCATTTAGTCGCTCTGATAAAACATCTTAATTAAAAGCAACTTGGGGGTGGGGAAGGTTTATTTGGCTTATACTTCCAGGTCACAGCCTGTCATCAGAGGAAGTCAGGGCAGGAACTCAGGACAGGAACAGAACTGCTTACTGTTCCACACAGCTTTATCTCCAAGGAACTGACTCATAGCCAGGAATTATAGCAGGAACCATGGAGGATACTGCTTGCTAGCTTGCCCACAGGCTCATGCTCAGCTAGCTTTTTGTAAAGCTAAGGCCCACCTGCCTAGAGAATGGTACCACCCACAGTGAGCTGGGCCCTCCTACATCAATCAATAATCAAGTCAGTGCCCCACAGACATGGCCACAGGTCGATCTGATAAAGACAATCCCTCAATTGAGGCTTTCCTCTCAGATGACTCCAGGCTGTATCAAGTTGATAGTTAAAGCTAACCAGGATATTACAAGGACAAACTGAGGACCTCAGTTTGATTCCCAGATCCCAAATAAAAACCAGGCATGGTAGGGCATGCCTGCAGTCCCAGGTCTGGGGAGACAGAAACAGATGAACCCTTGGGACACACTGGCCTACCAGCCTAGGCTGCTTGACAAGTTCCAGGCCAGTGAGGGACCCTATCTCACAAAGGAGATGAACAGCTACGATTGTCCTCTAGAATCTACATACATGCCAGCAAATGTATACACACAGATGTGCACGCCCCCCACACACATACACACATTAAAACAATGGCAATAAGGCCAAGTGTGGTGGTGCATGCCTTTAATCCCAGCACTTAAGAGGCAGAAGCAGGTGGATCTCTGTGAGTTCAAGGACAGCCTTGTCTACATAGTGAATTCCAGGCCATCCTGGGCTACACAGTAAGACCCTCTCCTTAAAAAAAAAAAAAAAAAACGAACAAATAGGAAAAAAAATGGCAGTAAATTAAGCTTCCTGGATTGTCCTAGATTAAGCCAGTGTGAAGACCCACTGCTAGGTGATAGCCTCCTTCCTTTGACCCCGTAGATCTTTTTAAAAAAATATGTGTATGTGTGTCTGCGTGTGCATGTGAGTGTGGGTGCCCACAGAAGCCTGAATCATTGGACACCTTGGTGTTGGAGTTACAGGCCATTGTGAGTCACCTGATGTGGTCAGGTCCTCTTGGAAAACCAATAAGTGCTCTTAACCACCAAGCCATCTCTCCAGCCCCACTGTCTTTCATCTTTAAAGAGGTTTTTTTGAATCTAGAAAATACTTCTGTCTCTGTGGTGTCTGGCTCACATTTTAGAAATTAGTCCTGAATGTTGGCTTGTACTCACAACGGAGAAACAGAAAATCTCCTTCCCTTCCTTCCATCCTAGCTCTGACATCTTCACCAGCTCAAGGCTGTGGCTGCCTCCAGATGCCAAGGCAAACACAAAAGAGGAAAGCCCATATCTGTCATTCAAAATGAATGGTTACATGCTCCCATTGAAGTCACTTTCTTAAAACAACATAAGCAAGGCCATCTGACAGCCAAGGTCTGATGTGGGCCTTGTTCAGCCTCTGAAAATAATTGCTCCCACCTTATTATCTTTGACTGCTCAGTGCATCAATGCTGAGGGGTGTCTGAAGGTTTGTGGTATTCTGTGGTACTTGCTGAAGAGGTATCAGATAAAATCTGCTCCCCAAGTCACTCAGAGAAATTTCTTTGAGCCTTAATGGTTAGATGACTAAAACTCTCTTTTGTGTGCATGTTCATTGTGTGTATGTTCTTGTGTACAGTACAGGTGCACATAGGTGCACATGCATGTGGAGGGCACAGATCAACCCCAGATACTGTTTTCTGAGACAATCTCTCATTGGCTGGGAACTGACCAATTAAGCCATGCTGTCTTCTGGCCCGCACACCCCAAGGATCTGCCTACCTCTTCCCTCTCAGCACTGGGATTATAAACACAGGATACCAAACCTGCTTTTTGATTACATGGGTCCTGAGGATTGAACTCAGGTCCTTGTGCTTATAAGGCAAGCACTTTACCAACAGCCATCTCCCCAGTCCCAATGGTACCTCTCTTTAAAAAAAAATTTGAGATGCCTCAGATGAACCCAGCAACTCTACTTGAAGTGGACATAAGACACCTTAGAGTTAAAATTGTGATTGCATTAGTTGTGTTTTGTTGTGGTAACAAAACACCTGAGCAAGTCAACTTAAAGGAGAAATAATTCATTTTGGGTCATGGTTCAGAAGAGTCAACTCATGGTTGACTGACTCCATTGTTATGGGATGGTGGTCAGGCAGAGCAGACTTGGCACAGGACCATGTAGCTGATGGGACTGGGAGGGAGAGAAAGAAGGACGGAAGAAAAGGTGGAAGGTGGGCAGGGTCAAAATGTACTATTCAAAGACATTACTTTGTTGTAGGATGTTGTGCTGGTTAGTGTTTGTCAACTTGAAACAAACTAGTTCCTTGGAAGAGGGACCCTCAAATGAAGAATCTCCTCCATTGGATTGCCCTGTGGCCATGTCTATGAGGCATTTTCTTGATTGTTGAGTAATGTAGGCGGTCCAGTCCACTGTAGGTGGGGTCACCCCTAAGCAGGTGGCTCTGGGCTGTATAAGAGAGGTAGTTGAGCAAGCCAGGGGCAGCAAGGCAGTAAGCAGCATTCCTCCATGGTCTCTGCTTCAGTTCCTGCCTCCAGGTTCCTGCCTTGAGTTCCTGTCCTGACTTCCCTGAGTGTTGAACTATGACCTATAAGCTGAAGTAAACCCTTTCCTCCCTAGGTAGGTTTTGGTCGATGTTCTGTCACAGCAACAGGAAGCAGACTAGGACAAGAGTGCTGTGGTTTGAATATGAAATGTTCCCCATAGGCTATGTGTTGAGTGCACAGACCTCAGCTGACAGGTCCACTGTAGAAGGTTCTGGAGACTTCAGGAAATTGGAGCCTAGTGGAGGAAGCAGGTCTCTAGCAGTATGTCTTAAGGGGCTGTGTGTTGTCACAGGCTCCTCTTCTGTCACCTTCTCTGCTTTCTGTCTGCCATGATGTAAACAGAGTTCTCTTTCACATGCTCCCAATTACCATGATGCTTTGCCCATTGGGCCAAGTGACCATTGATTAACCTCTCTGAAAATGTGAATCAAAGTAAACCTTTCCTCTTTTAAATTATTTTTGTTACATATTGGGACTTAGTTAAAGTAAAACTGACTACTACAAAGGGTGAATTCTTACAAAGATTTTTCTCTTAAAATACCCAGGCCAGGACTGGAGAGATGGCTCCGTTGGTAAAGTGCTTGCTGCACAAGCATGAGGTCCTGGGTTCCATCCCCCATAACCCATATAAAAAGCCAGGTGTGGTGACACACACTTGTAATCTCAGTGCTGAGGATGCAGAGTCAGGTGGATTCCTGGAGCTCACTGACCAACCAGTATAGCCTAATTGGACAGTTTCAGGTTCAGTGAGACAATCTGTCTTAAGCAAAATAAGAAAGAGTGATCGCTGAAGACACTCAGTGTCTACCTCTGGCCCCCACATGAATATATGCACATACAGACACAA
>NW_008354022.1:110054-121976 GCF_000622305.1 Nannospalax galili | reverse complement strand
ACACACACTCACACACACTCACACACACACACACTCACACACACACACACACACACACTCACACACAGACACACTCACACACACACACACACACACACACACACACACACACACACACACACACACAAATACTCATAGCTATCTGGCCCAACAAATACGACAGTATGGTTTGCTGATATCTATTCTAAAATTTTCCTGTTTTTCTCTTCCTAAATCTTTTATCTAGGCATGCTTCATTTCACAAGGTAACTAACAACACACTTGAAAAATACATTATCCTGGAAGGCTAGAAAGATGGATGAGTGGTTAAGAACTATTACTGCTCTTTTAGAGAATCTGGGTTCAGTTTCCAACATCCACATCTAGCTTCACGGACTCTAACACCCTCTTTTGGCCTCCATGGGATGCTACAAGTCAGTGTACACACACATACATATAATTAAAAACATAAAATCTTAAAAAATATGTAACTTTAGGCTGGGCATGGTGGCACATGCCTTTAATCCCAGCACTCGGGAGGCAGAGACAGGCAGATCTCTGTGAACTGAGCTAAGCCTGGTCTACATATTGAGTTCCAGGTCAGCCAGGGCTGCAGGGGAGATCCTGTGTCAAAATAAAACCAAAAAAATGTATCTTTGTATATGTATACACACACACACATGCAGGCATGCAGGCACGCACGCACACGCACACACACATGCACATAACACACCATGCTTTTACAAAAATACCCTTCAAAGGTTTCTCTACAACCCAGTTTCTCAAAGCTTAAATCAATGTGATTATCAAAAAGTAAATGTGTTATGCAGAGAAAATTGCTTATAGGAAATCTCTCACTAGAGAGTTCTGAGACGGTCTTTGTTTCAATAAAGCACGCCTGGGCAGAATCAGTCAACCAAGAAAGCACATGTTGGAAACTGACAACTTCAATCCCCACTGGCATTTTTTACACCTGTGAAAAATCACACTCGAGAGAGGAGAGGAGGCTTTCCCTTTATCCCCATAAGCAAAGGCTCTTAATACTCAGGCAGTCTGCTTCCCAATCTGGACAAAGTTGTTCTTTGTGAATTATCTCCCCAGCAACACACATGAAAACCCTACCTCCATTCAACCGCAAAGCCTTGGCCTTTGGGTCCGATCTGCTCACAAGATATGTGTGTGCTAGATACGGAGTTTGATTTTTTTTAAAGGCACAGGCGCTTACCCTTTTGGTATTTATATGTGTAGCAGAGATAAATGGAACCCTGGGTATTAAATTACTCTTCTGTGCAAGCTGAGAACTCTGTGCACGCTGGATGGCTCCTTCTCCCAAATTGTATTTTTAGTGTTTAGCAGCTTCATGTTGAAATCTTCAAAGTGGGACTTTTTATTCCACCTGGTGCAAGAACTCTTAGCTACTGCCAGTTTTAGCTGCTTTGGTTGGGGAGGCAGCAGAGCATTAAGGAGGGGCGGGGATTCTGACGCCACACGGTAGCTCCTGGCTTCTCATTTACCTTCATGAACTGTGCTTGGTCAGGTCATTTTTACCTCTGATGTGGTTTGAGCCTGAAATATCCCCAGACAGCCATGTGCTAAAGCCTTGTTCCCCAGGGAGGTGCTGCTAGGACACCTTGGAAGCTTTAAGGGGTGGAGCCTTGGGGTGGGGAGATGGTTCAGCCTAGTAAAGTGCCTGACCTACAAGCCAGGTGTGGTGGCGTATGCCTGTAATCCCAGCACTGGGGAGGCAGAGACAGGAGGATCCCTGGGGCCCCCTGACCAGCCAGCCTGGCCTACTTGATGAGTTCCAGGCCAGTGAGAAACCCTGTCTCAAAAAACAAAGTACACAGTACCTGAAATAGGATAGCTGAGGTTGTCCTCTGGTTGTCACACACACACACACACACACACAAACACACACACACACATACACACACACACGTACCTGCACATACAGAAACACATGTAATATATGTGCACATGCCTGTACACACATGCACACATGTGTCCCTGCACACACAAAAGAGGTAGAACCTGGTAGGAGGTTTTAAGGCCATTGGGAATTTGTCTTTGAAGGGGGACAGAGCACCTCAGTCCCTTCTTCTTTTTCTCTTTCTGCCCTCTGGCCAGGAGTCAAGCAATTTTTCTCTGGCGTGTGCATCCTGCCCTTATTGTCCAGGACTCTGTGAAGAAACTTAAAAACAATGGAGCTGAGTTGGCAAGACGGCTCAGCAGATAAAGGCTCATGCCACTAAGCGTGAAAGCCTGAGTTCAATCCCCAGAACTCATATGGTGGAAGAAGAGAAGTGACTCCAGAAAGTTGTCTTCTGACCACCACACGTGTGTCAATTGCATGCATGCATGCATATATGCATGCATCTGCATACACACACTAAAAATGTAATAAATTAATTAAATAAATAGTACCATTTAATTATGGAGTGGAATCTTTCAAACCAAGAGCCAAAATAGCCTTTTTCTCTTTATAAGTCTGAGGTATTCACTATAGTGATGGGAAGCTAGCTTAACACAATCTCTGAGCCTCAGTTCCCTCAGACAGATAATGGACTTAATGTGTCTCAAGCTGAGCCATTTGCGCCAGTCAGATCCCCTCTCTTTCCCCAGTTCAATCTATTGGTCTTCTCAGCATACAGGGCCTAGAACCGTACTTTGGTTATTAGGAAATGCAAAAGGATTCATGGTGCATGGCATTACAAATCACACTAAAATACGCGAGTGTTTATCAACCAAGCTACCACTAAGCCAGCCCCCAGCCTAGGCAGATGCCCTACTAATGAGTCACACCCCCAGCCCCACACTGCAGGCAGGTGTTCTACCACTGAAGACCTCTACCTTTCTAGTGTAGGAGTGTGTTAGTTATCTTTCTCATTGCTGTGACAAAATACCTGACCAAAGCAACTATGCTGGATAGCTTTAGTGTCAACTTGACACACCTGGGTTGAGGGAGCCTCAATTGGGGAATTGCCTTCACTGGACTGGCCTGTGGCCATGTCTATAGGGCATCTTCTTGATTGTTGAGTGATGTGGGAGGGCCCAGCCCACTGTGGATGGTGCCACCCCTGGGCAGGTGGGCCTGTGTTCCATAAGAAAGCAGGCTGAGCAGGGGCCAGGGAGCAAGCCAGTAAGCAGTGTTCCTCCATGGCCTGTGCTCCAGCTCCTGCCTCCAGGTTCCTGCCCTGAGTTCCTGCCTTGGACTCCCTGATGAACTGTGACCAGGGAGATGTAAGATAAATAGACACTTTACTCACCATGTTGGTAGTGGTCAGAGTGTTTTGTCACAGCAATGAAGAAACAAACTAGGACAACAACTTAAGGAAGGAAGGGTTTATTCTGTCTCACAGTTTGAGGGCACAGTCCATCATGGTGGGAAGACATGGCAGCAGGTCTGTGAGGCAGCTGCTCACATGGCATCCACAGTCAGGAAGCAGAGAGGTGAATGCAGGTGCTCAGCTCACTTTCTCCTTTTTATTCAGTCCAGGGCCCCAGGCCATGGGATGGTGCTGTCCACATTCAGGGTGGGTCTTCCCACCTCAGTTAACCCAATCTAGAAACTACCTCACAGACGAGTCCAGAGAGGTTTGTCTCCTAGGTGACTCATTATCCTGTCAAGTTGGTCATTGATATTTACCATCTCAGGTTGGAAAGATTTATTTTGGCCCATGTCTTAGAAAGTTTCATCCATCATGGCTGGGAAGCCATGGACAAGTTAATGGTGGAGACTTCTCACATCATGGTGGACCAGAAAGCCGAAAATGGAAAGGAAGTAGTGGCTAAGGTACCACCTTCAGAGTTCTCCCCTTTTAACAATCTGTTTCTGTCAGCTAGCCCCCCAAAGGTTTCATACCCTTCCCAGCACCTCTTGCTTGGGAACAAGTGTTTGAACATATAAGCTTATGGAGGATGCTTTAGACTCAAACCATAGAAGGAGTTGATAGAGGGCACATACAGGCAGGCTTTTGACAAACTTGTGAAAAGAACATGGAAACTAAGGAAACTCTACCTCTGAGTGTGAATTCATTGACCTGCCTCCCCCCACTCCTGATGGATTTTCTCTTCTCTCTCAGACTTTCTCTCAGTCTCTCTCTTTCTCTCTCTCACTCAGCACTTGTGTGTGCTGCATATACTTTATGAAACAGCAACAATAAAAGTGATTATTTTTAATTTCTGTTCTCAGTAATGAAGCTATTAGGGCTTTGGCAGATTCTCTTAATGCGATTATCATTTTTGAATGATTTTGAATTGAAATGCTTGCACTAATGGTGGTAGTCACAGTTGAGGTTGAAGAATGAGGCTATAAGTATGTGCTCTAGAATCTTGTCAGCCCTAAAGTATCCCCGACTACAGCTCGCATGACTGGGCAAGTGATGCAGATGCCTCCCCTGGAAGTAAAGCTGCACTGTCTTCTGGGTTCACTGACAGGTCAAGGCTGGCTCACCTGCCACCAGACACAGCCACAGGCACCAGTGGGGTGGACAGCTGCTTCCTGCCAGGGTACTGTTCTCCCAGAAAGAGGACAACTGGTCATTGTATGCCCAATCAGGTGGTCCCAAAATTCTAGGAAATCATCCGTTGAACTCACCAGCAACACTGGCTGGTCCAGCCTCAAGCTTATTAGGTAGCCCAGGCTTGCCTTGAACTCACCTGCACCCTGGACTTGCCTGGAGCTCACTGTGTACCCTGGGCTGGCTTTAAATTTGTTATGTAGCCCAAGCTGCTCTCGAACTCACAGTGTGTCCCAGGTTGGCTTTGAACCCATTATGTAGCCCATGTTGGCCTTGAACTTGCTATGTGCTCTGGCTGGCCTAGAACATGAGATGTAATGCAACCTTGCCCTGACCTCACTGTGTATCTGAGGCTGAACTCCCCATGTAGCCCAAGCTGGTCTTGAACTCACTGTATATCCTAGGCCTTAGACATGTCATGTTGCCCAATGTGGTCTTCAACTCACTGTGTAACCCAAACTGGATTTGAACTTGTTATATAGCCCAGGTTTGCCTTGAACTCACTAGATACCTCAGGCTGGCCTTGAACTCATTATATAGCCCAGATAGGACCTGAACTTGCTATGTAGCCAGGGTTGCCTTGAGCTCACTATATAGCTCAGGCTAGCCTTGAATTCACTATCATGTCTCCATCTTCCTACTTCTGGGATTACAGGTGTGCACCACCACCACACCCAGCTTGAGGGTGTATTAATTATTCAGTCTCCATGTTGTTCACCAATTAAGTCATGACCCCGTCTGTGGGAGCCTCACCTGCTCCTAGCACTGTAGGGTAGCCCCAGAACCTGGCGTTCCTTTCAAAGGGACCCTGCATCCTGCTTACTTATCCTGGGGCTTGCTACAGCCTCTTTTTCCCATAGTCCCTGTAAGACTCCTTGACTCTGTGGGCAGTTTCAACCATGATCTTTTCAAAAGACACTAACAGAGATATCTCTATTCCCATTCCATCAGGATGAACCTCCCACCTCTTGTCTCTGGGTTCTGATGACCTGCCCAGGATGCAGACAGAGAGGCCTGGCCTGCTGTGTCTCCTGTGCACTCTCACACCAGCTTGGGCAGCTGTCCTTTCTCAGTCTTATTCCAAGGAGGAAACCCCCAGGGTCATGCAATTGAAAATGTCTCAGACACCCATGGGACACTAAGGCCTTCCCCTCTGAGACATCTCCTTCCTCTAGACATTCTTCTCTAGGCTCCCTGATCCAGTGTCTCCAGACAGAACATGGAGACTGGATGCTTTGATATTTGGACTTTCTGATTCAGTTACTCTTCTCATTGTTGTCTGACAAAAGAAACTGAAGGAAGGAAGAACTTATTCTGACTCAGTTTAAAGACATAGTCCATCATGGTGGGAAGGCATGGTGGCAGGAGTGTGAGGCAGCTGCTCACATCGTGTCCACAGTCAGGAAGCAGAGAGATGAATGCTGGTGCTCAGCTCACTTTCTCATGTTTATTCAGTCTGGGACCCCAGCCCACAAGATGGTGCTGCCCACATTCAGGGTGGGTCTTCCCTCCTCAGTTAATCCTCTGTGGAAACATTCTCAGGGGTGTGTTGGCTAGATGGCTCCAAATCCTCCAGTTAAGTCGACAGTGATGATTCACCATCACACCCTCCCTCTCAGATTTGCCTCCACATGGAGAGTTTGCTAGATCACTTCTACTTACTGCGGTAGAGCAAATGAGCCCTGTTGCTTCCACTGACTGGAAGGTCATAGAGCCTTTGGGTCTCCATGGTGTTACTTGACTGCTGCAGCATGCGGTAAGAACCACTTCCATGTTGTAGACACCGTATCATACCAATCCCTATCCAGTTTCTCAGGGAACTGGGGTGTCCCTGGACACTTAATGTTCCTGATTCTTCTACAGCTAAATGGTAGCCTGATGAAAAGGTGGAGTGTGGGGCATTAAGGGCTCAAGGAAGGAAGGGGAAATTCCTGTACATGTTATGAGAGTGTCTACTGAAGGGTGTCTGCTGCCTACATGTTGCTAAACTTAACTTCTTTCTCTTTCCTACAGGACACCAGCCATGATTGGCTGCTCATTTGTGGTCAACAGGAAGTTCTTTGGTGAAATTGGTCTACTGGACCCTGGGATGGATGTGTACGGAGGGGAAAATATTGAACTTGGAATCAAGGTTGGTAGTGCAATATCCCTTCCTCCTGATTCATCTGTTTCTGAACAGAGATACTGGACCTTCTTAGATATGTTTATAGCTTCTCATAGCTGATGAGTGACAGATTCATTTATCTCACCCCATTTCTGGGAAGGTATCTAAGAAGGACTTTTCCTTAGGTGGGGATATCTTGGGAGTTCTTCTATAAAAACTGACCAGAGCGTCTCACACATTCCTGACCCACTCTTGGTATACATTGGAAAGTCTGGTTCCTTCTTGTATTGTTTTCCTGTCTTTTTTCTTAAAATTAAGTAGCCTCTTAGATTGCTATTTCCATCCTAGGTATTTTGGTGGTGTGATGGTTAGTTTTAACTGTCAACTTGACACAATGGACACAATGTAGAATCGCCTAGAAGAGAGTTGCAATTTTTTAGATCGGGTTGGCCTCTGGGCATGTCTGAGGGAGTTGTCTTGACTGCCTTAATTGAAGTGGGAAGACCCAGCCCACCGTGTATAGCACCACTCCTTGGTTTGGGCTTCTTGACTATGATGTGACCAGCTGCTTCAAGTTCCTGTCCTGACTTCCCTCAATGATGGACTGTAACCTGGAACTGTGAACCAAATAAACCCTTTCTCCCTTAAGTAGCTTTTTGCCAGGGTGTTTATCACAGCACCAGAAGTGAATGAAAATAAGATAGCAGCTTGTAAGCATGGCAGAGCCCTAAGTTGTCTGAGGAAGGGAAGTGTAGTGTTCTTAGGGACCTTTCCTTTTCTCAGAAATAGTTACGGGAGGACCAGAGAGATGGCTCAGGAGTTAAGAGTACTTGCTGTTCCTGCAGAGGACGGGTCCTGGGTTCAGTTCCCAGCACCTACATAGCTGCTCACGACCATCTGTAACAACTCCAGCTCCCAGGGGATACAGTAAAAATAAAATTTTCTTTTTAAAGAAGATATATTTACATGGGAGACTGAGGTGGGAGGCCAAGGGGGAGAGCAATGGACCCTCTGTTTGACCTCCAGATCAAGTGAGCTCCAGTTACGTTGCCCCTATGTTGACTTCTACTCACTTTTGACACAATACTTGCACTGTAAAAACAAAATGTTGGGAACCACTGATTCATTTCAAAGTTTCTATTGGTTAATTTGTTTATTCATGTATCTATTTAAATTCTGAGACAGGTCCTCTTCTCACACTGTACCGAGGCTAATCTTGAACTCATGATCCTCTTTTCCCCAAGTGCTGGAATGACGGAAGGAGTTGCCATACACGCCTCAGCCATTGCATCTTAAAGTTAAGATCTCTAAATCCCAGTGAATTCTGGCAGCATCCTTTAGTGCTTGGTGGGAAACATTCTCTGCTTGATCCAAATTTTAGTCAAACTCCAGAATATTTCCAGGCAATGCTTGTAGAATCCATTTGTAGCAGGTATCTGTTAAAAAACTTGAGGAGGGACTTCCAAGCCTTGATATTTGCTCACCACCCACATCTCATCAGGTTCTCATCCTCCACCACCACCAACCCCCAGGTGATATGTGACTATCCTGGCCTGAATTCAGTAAGAATCTTACAGGAGAAAAATCCCCCTTATTCTTGGTGTCTCCTCTTATCTATCCACTGGCTCTCTCAGCCTGTTCCTGGACTGTAAACTCCCATTACCAACGCTGTTTGGTGTTGAGCCCAACCTCCATCTCCCATTGCAAAATCTCATCCCCAAATCTCTCAGCATCTATTGTGTTGGTGCTGGGCAACAAATTCTGCCTTACCCTGATTTAACCAGTATCCGGTGTCCTCCTCTATCACTCTTGTGCTGGTCGGTTTTAACTCTCAGCTTGACACAATCTACAATCCCAGAAGAAGGGAATCTTAATAAAGAAATATCTAAATTAGGTTGGTCTGAGGGCATGGCTATGAAGGATTGTCTTGTGTTGACTGATGTGGGAAGACCCAGCCTTCTGTGGGAAGCACCATTCTCTAGGGAGGCCAGCCTTGTCTACATAGTAAGTTCCAGGCCAGCTGGGGCTATGTAGACCTTATCTCAAAAAAAATTAACTAATTAATTTGAAAAATAAAACGTCTGCCTAGGTGTGTGGTATACACCTTTAGTTCCAGCACTCAGACAGTTGAGTTGAGTTCAGAGCTGTTGCTTGGGTGAAAAGCAGCTTCCTAGGACCAAAACAATTGACAGAGTAATAGATTTAAAAAACAAAACAAAACCCTAGGATTGAGAAAATAAACGAGAGTAGCACTTACAAGCTTTGTTGTTATTCTGAGTAACATTAATCAGAAACTATTAACAAAGCCTGTGACAATAATGTCTAAATCTTTTATTTTGAATTTTTGTTACACTTATTTGTGTGTGAGAGAGAGAACGAGAGAGAGAGAATATGAAGGTCAGAGAACAATTTGCAGTTCTCTCCTTCCTCCATGTGGGTCCCAGGGATCGAACTCAGGTCATTAGGCTTAGCAGCAAGCACCTTAACCTACTGACCCATCTGAGCAGTCCAGACCAGTAAATCTTAAGAGGGAGCAGATCTTCCAAGGAGAGAAGTAAATTGCTCTTAAATAATGTAGAATCAGGTGTCTTCAGATTTTGCCACAACGGTTAATTTGAGAAGAAAATGCATTCTTCTGAACTCTTATAAAATAATGAGCGCCCAGGATTGCTGAGCCGCATCTGGCAGCCGTCCCGAAGGGGAGACAGAGACACATTCAGATGTTCAGAATGTGTTCGCTTAACACCTCACAAACCTCCTCAGACAGCACCACCTGCTGGGGAGCAAGTGTTCACAAACACGAGCTGAATGGAAAGGTGCACATTCAAACCATATATATATATACACACACACACACACACACACACACACACCAAACAACCCTGCCTCAAGAAAACATCCAAAAGACAAGCAAAATGGCTATCAGTTGTAAAATAAAATGGCATTCCTTGGTAGAATGTTTGCAATCTGTAAAGTTAAATTTTATTATTAGTGTGTGTGTATGTTGAGGGGCATCACAGTGTATATGTGGAGGTCAGAGAACAGCTTTCAGAAGTTGGGTCTCTCTTTCCACCATATGGGCCCTGGGGATTGAACTCAGGTCCTCGGGCTTGGCAGCAAGCACTTTTACCCACAGAGCTATCTCACTGGGCCCTAATGTTGAATTTTATACAAGGTGTGAATTCTCTCTACTCTGACTTGATAAGTGGATTTAGATTACGTTGTTTCTTATTGGTTTTATTTTTCTTTCCCCTCCAGATAAACTGGGAAATGAAGAATTCAGTCAGTATGTTTTATGTTAATTTCTTTTCTTTTAATTCAACCCTTTCTTAGGGAAAGTTTGAAACATACAAAAATAGAACAATATAATGAATCCAAATGCACAAATTATTCAAGTTGAACAAATGCCAACATTTTGCTATGTGTGTGGGATTTTTTTTTTTTTTTCTCTCAGTAACTTTCTGGCTTTTAAAAAACAAATCCCCAGACATGATCCTAAAAATACTTTAGGGGTAACTGCTGACATATAAATACTTCCTTTAAACATTGGCTTGATATAACATGACACTTAGCAAAATTTAATATTCATGTTTTCACAAAAATATTTCCCTAAATGCTGTCACATTTTCTCAAAAAAAGCATATTTTTTTACACTTGGTTTGTTCAATTAAGATTTCAAACAAGTTCTGCCCACTCATGGCTCTTCCCTGATCTGTCTGTTAAGCACATTTTAATCCACAACATCTCCCCTCACCTGTTTGATTTTCATGCCATTCATTTATTTTTAAAGATTTATTTTATTCTTTATATTTGTGTATGTGCACATGAGTGCAGTGCCCACAAAATCCAGAAGGGGGCATCATTGGATCCTCTATAACTGGAGTTTCAGGTAGTTCTAAGTGGCCATGTGGGTCCTGGAAACTTAACTCTGTAAAAGCAACAGAGCTCTTAACCACAGGGCCATCTCTCCGCCGCCCCCCCCCGCCCCCACATTGGTGAAGCAGTCATTTGACCTACAAATTTTTTCACAGTGTGGATTTGGTAGATCAATTCCTGTTGACATCTTTAACTTGTGACTGTAATCTCCATTGTCTATAAACCATAATAAGACATAGAAAAACTTTTGTTTCTTGATTGGTTTTGCTGGGCCGGGAATCAACCACAACAGCTCTACCCCCAGCCCTTAGATGTAGAAGATTGATTCTGTTCCCTCCCTCCCTAACTTCCTGTTTTCCTTCCTTCCGTCTCTCTTTCCCTCCCTTCCCCTTGCCTCTCTCCCTTCCTTCCTCTCTTCCCTTCTTCCCTTCCTCTCTTCTTTCCTTTTCCTATTTCCTCTTTTCTCCCCTCATTCTTTCTTCTTCCATCTCTTCTGTCTTTCCTCCCTCTACCCTCTTCTCTCTCTCCCTTCCGCCCTCCCTCCTCCACATGCTCACTGTATTTATGCTGTACACTCCTGTTGCATCAGGCAGGATAAGACAATTCCCACTTTCTTGCTTCAACGGTGTTAAGAGTTAGTGCTGGGTGTAGGTGTTGTCAGTCTGCTTGATCCATGATAATATTTACATCACATCACACTTTCCCTAATTAATAATGTCGGCACCAGCTGTCCTTCCCATACCTCCATTATTTTGTGCGCCCTTAGAAAAGGGTGATTTTTCTTTCCAAAACTCTGCATCCTTGTCCTTTTCTAGAATGCAATTCTTCTTTAAAGAGCACTTTCCCTCTTTGCTGTTTGGATGCTGGGAAACACACTTCAAACAAGAAAGGCAGCACTAAGCTCCTTCCTTCTTTTACTTAAACATTTTTAGAATAACGAGTTGGTTCCATGGCAACCTCCAAAGTTGACCAAAGATGTCATTTTATCTCCCTGGTAATATGGACTCAAAAAATTTTAATATACTTTATGTGTCTAAATCTATTACAGTCATTTTCCATCCTATATGTATTTATGAAGGTGTAATTTAATATGATAAGTCAGAGGGATTGTCAAGTCTTAAGTTCTAGTGTTTCCATGGTTATATAAACCTCTATAATTACCTCTCAAAATGTGACACTGAATGTCATCTGCCTGAGAAAAACTTCCTTTTGACCTTTTCCTGCCTATTCTTTCTGCCTCTCCAGACCTTCTATCCAGGCTTCCATGTTCTGACATTCTGTGCTATAGACGAGTGGGGAAGATTCCAGAACCTCATGGAAACAGAGTCAGAACTTTTAGACTTCATTGTATAGCTGGCCATGTCAACCAAAGTTTTTCTGAGACTCTGTCCTGAGTTTGCTCCATAAACCAGCTCATTCTTTTTTAAAAAATTGTATATTATT
>NW_008354022.1:102192-110039 GCF_000622305.1 Nannospalax galili | reverse complement strand
GTGTGTGTGTGTGTGTGTGTGTGTGTGTGTGTGTGTGTGTGTGTGAGTTATCTCCTTCCACCTTTGCATGGGGTCTAGGATCCAACTCAGGTTGTCAGGCTTGAGCAGCAATTGCCTTTACCTTTTATACAGTGAGCCCTCTCACAGCTTTCCAATAGCTCAAGCTTTGCATTGTGTGAATACAGGACAGTTATTTGTTTTCATTTTCTCACTGAAGGATGATTGGGTCATTTCCAGTTTTGGGTTGTTTTGAGGAATCCCTTTAAAATGTCTTTTGGACACACATTTTCATTTCTCCTGAGTAAATACCTAAGGACTGAATAACCAGGATATTTGGGAAGTCGTGTGTTTACTGTTTTAAGAAATTATTGATGAAGTTTTCTAAGTGTGTGCTGTGGTAATGCATGCCTATGATCCCAGTACTCAGAAGGCAGGGGCAGGAGAAGCCTCAGGGTTGGCCAGCCAACCTAGCATAATACGCAAGGTCCAGGCCAGTGAGAAGCCCTGTCTCAAAAAAGAAGGTAGGGACTAGAGAGGTGGCTCAGTAGTTAAGACTGTTTGCTGTTCTTCCAGAGGACTGGAGTTTCATTCCCGGCGGCTCACAACCACCTGTAACTCTAGGCCCAAGGGATCCAACACCCTCTTCTGGCCTTCATGAGCACCCACACATACATGGCACCAAGACACACATACACACATAAATTTTTTTTTTAAATCAAAGTGTGAGCCAGGCATGGTGGTGCACGCCTTTAATCCCTACACTCAGGAGGCAGAGGCAGACAGATTTCTGTGAGATCAAATCCAGCCTGCATAGTGAGTTCCAGGCCAGCTGGGGCTACAGGAGACTGTGTCTCAAAAAGACCAAGGTGGTTGGCATCTGAGGAATAACATCCAAGGTTGTCCAACACAAACATACATATACACACAAAAGTCATGTTGCTCAGTACCAACAGTGGCACATTTATGAACAGTGCAGAATTTTGTCCTCCTAAGAAGCCCATGAGTTAGTTATTCTTTTATCCCATTTTACAGAGGACAGTCCTGAGATGGACAGACACCATGTCGTTTGCACTAATAGACAGAAGAGTCAAAACTCAACCCAGCTAAGTCCTATGATGCTTCCTATAACTGCTTGGAATATTCATTCATCTTTCTGCCTTAGAGTAACTATGGCAACGCTGCCGATACAGAGTGATGTCATGTTGTAGATATTCAGGATTTTGCTCAGATAAAATACATTTCATAAAGCAATTCCATTTGTAATAGGCAACGTATTTTACAGTATTTGCATAGACACACATGCACATATCATGCCCATATACGTAGTTCATGTACTGTGATACCTTAGACACACATGTACATACCATGCCCATATACATAGTTCACGCACCTCCTTATACAAGAACTGTAGTTATATAATAAACAAAAACATGTTTGAGACAGCATGAAATTGGATTTACTCATCCATAAATTGTGTTATATTTATGTCTAAGTTATAGTTCACGGAATAGAACAGCGGTTGATATTTTTATAAACGGCACCTAATGTATTTCTATTAAGAGGAGATATATTCACTCTGACGAAATGTGTTATCCTAATAGCTACACCGTTTACCACTGGAAAATTGTTTTGGTGATTCTGTCTGGAATTTCACTCACCTGCTGCCAGATTCTATCGTAAACGATCATGGGTGCCTGTGAGTTATTTCATAAGAAGCATCCATCTATTTTTACACCTCCACAAAGTCTGTCACTCTTATTCATCTCTCTGGGAATAAAGCAATAATTTGATTCTCTATAAATGTGAACTTGAATTTATACCATCCTTCCCACTCAAGATCAGTGATGGAGGGAGAGTTACAGCACTGTGTGTCTGGGCCAGGGGACTAGAAGGTGGCCTCCTGTTGTGTTCCTTATCAATTTTCCTTTTTTACTGCTTCCCTAGAAAAATAGAGAATGCTGCCAGACTGTCCATTCTGTTTGGATAAAAGTGTTTCATTTGCTGTCCTTGTGTGTTGAATACTGTGCACAGAGCAGCCACCAGGGCCCTGAGCTCCACCCTACAGCCTTTGATCTTGTGAACACACTCTGGGCCTATTATGGGCTGTCTCTGGGGGCTTCCACTAGGGTTCCTTACATTTACAGAGCTTCAGCAGCAACACGGACAGATGCCCGAGGCCTGGGCTAGCTGCTGCCTCTCTCAGGCAAGCAGTGAGATCTGTCCCTGGTGTTCCATTCTTTGGTCCTTGGAGAAGCCTTTGTCTGAGAAAGGTGTTTTCTCCCCTCTTCCCTGAGACACCAAGGGGGACAATGTCTTCCCACCATAGTATGCATGTGAAATGTCCCCCACAGACTCATGTGTTTGAACTGTTGGCTCTTCAGCAGGGAAAGCTGCTTACCTCACTCAGAGGAAAGAATCAGCCTCTTCATTGATAACAGTAGACACCCACATTCTAGAAGAAACTCTTCTGTGACCATGCTGTCTACCTCCCTTTGCAGCAAGAAAGCCTGTTATTAACATACCATTGACGATCCTACTGAACTTTAATTGTCAACTTGACATAGCCTAGAGTCAGAGAAGACAGCCTCAGTGGAGGGATTTCTCAGATCAGATAGACCGGTGGGAATGTCTGTGGCTGATTGTCTTGTTAATTGACATAGGTGGGCTCATCCTGTGAGCAGCACCATTCCCTAGGCAGGTGGTCCTGGGCTTCTTATATAAGCTAGCTGAGACTCACAACTGGGCGCCCTGCAGAGAATAAGAGACTACTGAGTGCTCAACCCTAAATGAGACATATATATCACATCCCTCTCCTAAAGGCTCAGGCAGTGTCTCAGAAGGGGGCAGGGGATTGTAAGAGCCAGAGGTGGTAGATGGCTACAATGAAACAGTGTTTTTCAGACACAACAGGTCACTTGCACATATAAAGCTATAGCAGTTATGACAACATGCTCAAAATGTGCATAAGCCCAAGCAAGACAAGATCCTAGCATGGAACCGTTGGCAATTGATAACTGCTGGGAGAGAGAGAGAGAATCAGTTTTATTTAAGGCTGTGACACTGGCTAGGCTGACTATGCTCCAGGGGATGGACCCACAACTAAGAGTATTTGGGGAACACAGATTAGACTTGATCAACTTTAAAAAAAAGTAGAGGACAGAAAGTGGAGGGGTAAGGAAGCAAGGGTGTATCTGAGAGGAGATGGAGGAGGGGTTTGAATATGATCAAAATGCTGTATGAAATTCTCAAAAGATCAATAAAAATATTATAAGAGAAAGAAAAGGAGAATGAAAGAAATCTAAGTATGAACCTGTGAGTGATCCAGCAAGCAGCATCCTCCGTGGTTTCTGCTTCAAGTTCCTGCCCTGACTTCCCTCAGTGATAGACTGTGACCTGGAAGTGTAAGCCAGATAAACCCTTTCCTCCCCTAAATTGGGTGTTTGTTTTTTGTTTTTTTGTTTTAAGACAAGATCTCACTGTATAGCCATGGCTGGCCTGGAACTCACTATGTAGACCAGACTGGTCTCAGTCTCATGGAGATCTACCTGCCTCTGCCTCCTGAGTGCTGAGATTAAAGGTGTGGCCCACCATACCTGGACCCTAAGTTGCTTTTGGTCAGAGTGTTTTTATCACAGTAACAGAAAAGTAACTAGAACAGAGGCTGACAGCTGGTCTGCCTGGGCAGCAAGGATGTAAACTTCCATCTCCTAATGTTTTTATGGATTTCATGCACTCAGGAACAGAATAATTTTGTATATTATCTCTGTCATCTGGGTTTGGTGGGAGATTTCCAGTGTGACTTTTTAGATGTGTTTGAATCCATTCTCATTCATCTTCAATTTAGTAGATTAAAGATAGAAAGATCTGGGAGAGGTATCTGTATGGGTAAGATGCTTCCAGTGATTTTTCTGGAAACATTTCAACATGGAGTTAGATGTGAAAAGAATCTTACAAAAATGCCTCTAGCAGTGGTCAGTCCACAGATATTCAGTGAGCATCCACTATGGGATTGCAGCTATGTGGTTAGCACCATCTGAGGCCAAAAGTATCTGGTTTCATGAAGATGGCAGTCTGGCTGGAGAACAGACACAAAGTAACTAAATCCATGAAGAGTAATGCATTGGGGGAAATGATCTGAAGGAAGGGTACTAGGTATTGAAGGAAAGAACAAGGATTTGTGGGGGCTGGAGAAATGGTTCAGTGGTTAAGAGCACATACTGCTCTTGTAGAGGATCCAAGTTCAGTTCCCAGTACCCATGTTGAGTGGCTCACAACCACCTGTAATCCAGCTCCAGGGGATCCAATGCCCTCTTCTGGCCTCTGAGGGCACTGTACTCACATGGTGCACATATACACAGAGACACACAATATACACACACATAAATAGATAATAAACTAAATCTTAATAAGAAGAGGCACAGGCATTTGGGTGGTAGGCTGGGGGTCAGAGATGACCTGAAAAGGAAAAGCAGCAATCTGGGAAGGCTGGAGCTCCCACACAGCTCCTTCTCAGCATGTGGCTGGAGCAGGCTTGGCTAAGCAGCCTCAAATACACTTTTCCAGTCAAACCATCTGGCTCGGCCAGATTTTTACAGTTTGCTAAGCAAATTGATAGGCTCCTGACTGTCCCTGGGGGCTGTCTCCAGAGTTCGTTCTTGTGATCTTTTCAGGAAGGACTTTTATGATCATCCCTAAAAAATAAATGTTGCATATTTCCCCACCCAAACTAAAAGCAATTACAGTATTTCATGCTGAAGTTTTTAGAAATATTGCTGCCTTCTCAGACCCAAAATTCTTAGCTATTTTTAACCTCACACTGTGCTGAGAGAGTAGATTCTGGTCTGAAGTGCCAGTTGCTGGATTAGTGGCTCCCAGGCCTCACCCAGCACGCACTTCAAAACAACTTGACCCTGCTTTGCTGACCAGCAGTGAAGCTATAAAAGTTGTATCTTTAATGTTTTGGCTTTGAAAAAAAATTACTGTGATATGTGGCAATTAGAGCATTTCAAATTAGAAATAGAATGCTGGGTGTGATGGCACATGCCTTTAATCCTGGCACTTGGGAGGCAGAGGCAAGCGAATCTCTGTGAATTCCAGGCTAGCCTGATCTACACAGTAAATTCCAGACCAGCTAGGGTTACAGGGAGACTCTGTCTCAAAAAAGAAAGATTTAAATTAGGAAAAGAATTTTTATTTGTTTGTTTGTGTGTGTGTGTGTGTGTATGTGTGTGTGTATGTGTGTGTGTACGTGTACATGTCACATCACATATGTGGAGCGGACAACCTCAGGTGTTAGTCCTCCTCTTCTACCTTGTTGGAGTCAGGGTCTCTTGTTCACTGAGCACACCAGGCTAATCACCTGTCAAGCTTCTTGGGATTCTCCTGTCTCTGTCTCCCATCTCACCATAGGAGGGCTGGAACCACAGCAGGAACTACAGCCTCTGGTCTCATAGGATCTGGGAATTTAAACTCAGGTTCTAATGCTTGTGTGGCAAGTGCTTTCCCCACTGAGTCATCTCTCCAGCACCCTTGGGAATTATGATCATGGAATCTACAAGTTGGTATTTCCCAGATGGTTCTTACATACATTCTCTCTCTCTCTCTCTCTCTCTCTCTCTCTCTGTCTTTCACTTACCTGTCTTTGGGGAGATAAGCAAATCAGGCTACTTACAGTCACACAGGTTAACTGTAGAATTCTCTTAGAGGGCCTCAAGTTCCTCTCTGATACACAGTAAAGTATCCTTGTCCTTTGTCAGCTACCCAGAGAGCAAACCCCAATAGTAACAAGACAGTTGTCCCTTCTCTCCTTTCAGGGGACAGCCAGTGTTATAACGGTGGATCTCGGTTCAGAAGGCACCTGCTGAGATTTCCCTTTTCTTGTGTCTCGGAACAAAGAAATGAGCCAGGGATGCCATGACCCTTTGTCAGTCATTTGCACAGCACCACCTTTCCCAGTGCCTGGTGGTCATGGGCTTTTTCTTACACATGCTCTGGGTTCAGGGATCTACATTCCTCACCCTCAGATCTGACCCCTCTTCAATACTAATGAATTTAACCTTTTCTTGGCTTGGTGACAGTGGGGTTTACGGTTCTCTTGCTCACTTATCCAATATATGTAACTCTTAGTCACAGCACAGAACTGGTTCCCAGACACTTCGCCCCTTAGATACCCAAATTCTTGGATTTCATATCCTCATATAAAGTGGATTACGGCAAGGCATGGTGGCTGTGATTTTAATTTTAATTTATTTTTATTTTAGTCTCTTTGAGACAGGGTCTCTCTGTAGCCCCAGCTGGGCTGGAGTTCCCCATGGAGACCAGGCTGGCCTCTGTCTCACAGAAATCTGTCTGCCTTTGCTTCCCAAGTGCTGGGATTAAAGGCATGCACCATCATGCCTGGCTGTGATCTTAATTTTAAATGTCATCTTACCACATCCTAAAAATCACCAGGAGAGTGTCAACTGAAGAATTATCTAATTAAGATTGGTCTGTCGTTGCATCTATGGAAGAATGTCTTGAGTATTAATTGGTATAGAAGGGTCCAGGCCATTGTGGGAGCCACTATTCCTGCGGCAAGGAGTCCTGAATTGCATGACAGTGGAGAAATCCAACTGCAAACTCATAATAAGATGCACATATTCTTTCTCTGCTCCTGACTGTGAGTGTGACATGACCAACTGCTTCAAGCTCCTGCCTTGACTTCCCTGCTGTGATGGACTGTAAACCTGGAATTGTGAGCCAAATAGAACATTGTCTCCCCTAAGTTGCTTTTTGCCAGGGTTTTTATCACAACAATAGAAATGAAACTAGGACAGTGATGCATGCGTATAACCCCAGCACTCAAAAGGCTGAGTCAGAAGGACTGCTAGGAGTTTAAGGCTAGCTTGGGATACAGAGAGGAATCTTATCTCTAAATCTATAAGTAAGTATGTGCTATATTTGTGTATAATTTTTAATAATCATCTCGTATACTTTCAATCACCTATAGATTTCCTTATCATGTCTAATACAATCCAAGTGTTAAACTATTTAAGGAATGACAGGGGAAAGGCCTGCATATATTTTGTCAGGGTATTTATCACAGCAACAAAAATGAAACTAGAACAGGATATAGAGGTGAGGAGGTCCAGCCAGACCTGGGTGGTTCAGGCGTGCAACAAGGAGCTACTCAGGAGGGTCAGAAGTACAAGGCTAGCCTAGGAAACCTAGTGAGACCCAAACACAATAAAAAGAGAGGGCTGGAGATATAGCTCAGTGCTACAGCACCTATAAGAACCCCACAGTGAAGAGTTGGGATATGGCTTAGTGGTAAAGCACCAGCTTAGAATCCCCCAGCAAGGGGCTGGAGGTGTGGCTCAGTGGTAGAGCACCTGCCTAGAATCCCCCAGTGAGGGGCTGGGATGTGGCTCAGTGGTAGAGCACCTGCCTAGAATCCCCCAGTGAGGGGCTGGGGGTGTGGCTCAGTGGTAGAGCACCTGCCTAGAATCCCCAGTGAGGGGCTGCGGTGTGGCTCAGTGGTAGAGCACCTGCCTAGAATCCTCCAGTGAGGGGCTGGGGATGTGGCTCACAGATAGAAATCCTGCCTGGAATCCCCTGGTGAGGAGCTTGGGGAGCTCAGTGGTGGAGCCCCTGCCTAGTGTGCATGAGACCCTGGGTTTCTTCCTCAGTGATGCAAAAGAAGGAAAGTGGAAGGAAAGAGAGGAGTGGCCCCTTAGAAGCCTTTCACATAACTGCAGTGTGAATTGGCTCACATGTGGCCCCACTAAGCGTTAATAACATAATTGCTGTGGGGTGTGAAGGCCAATGGGTTGTTTTCTTCAAACTTAAAATTGAATTTTTTTTTTTTT
>NW_008354022.1:90604-100608 GCF_000622305.1 Nannospalax galili | reverse complement strand
TCTTACATTATGACAAAGTCAGAATGAAGAAGCTGAGGAGCTGATGAGAAAGACTCAAAAGGAGGAAGAACAGCTTTCCTATGATGAGCTGGATAAAAAGGTTTACCTACCTTCGCATTGTGAATTTGGTTATAGGAATGCTTTAATGTGCCTAAGGAAATTATGACTTGGGCATCTCTCAAGTTATCAAAAGCTTGGAGCCTTACCATAAAAAGCTGGGAACTGATATGTGATATTATGCCAATAGATGCTTCTTGTCCTTACTAAAAAACATGTCAAAGCACATGTCAGTGCTTTGTGACAGTGTTATTCAAGAAGACTTGCAGTTTCTAAAGCACTGTGAACTTTTTGGCAGAAACATTCCTGCTGTCGTAGAACAGCCCCTGGAGGAAGAGAGGATGCACATCGGGAAGAATACAGTCACATGTGAGTCCAGACAGTTGAAAGCTTTGATTTATGAGATTGTAGGGTGGAATATGTAGTAATTTCTGATAATGACTTTTATTATGAAGGTTTTAGTACATTGGCATTGTTTTCTATCTCTAGGTTTTGGCATCTTCACACATGTACATGGTGAACTTCATTTTAAATATATATTTAAAACAAATACAGCTTTTCTATTGAGAAATTTTACAACACAAAAATAATTTTTAGCCCAGAAGGAATTATGTAAAATTTCAGGGCTCAATGGGGGAGGAACCATCGAATGGTGTTCATAATGAATGTGCCCCTTTTTGTTTCATTTTATGCTTATATTTTACTTTAGTTTAAAAATAATTTCAGGAATTGTGTGTTCCACTCTAATTTACTTCCATGGTTACTTTAAATTTGTAGCTTACAGAGTTTTCCAATACATATGTAATGTTTAACAAAATTATTTTATGTCATTAGTAGTTTTTCTTAGAATGTGCAAAATTCAGTGTAAAATTTTGTTCCCAAATAAAAGTGTAATTCTGTGGTATGAAGGCAATAAACAATTTATGAAAAAAAACACATACAGGAGGGATGATGTACATTGGGAAAAGATATTAATTTAGACTAAGGGACACTTTTCATGACCAAGCACAGAATCAACATGAATTCACCAGGCTTTCAGCCTCAGTGTTTATGGTTTTCAATTCATCCATTCCCACTCTGCAGACATTCACCTGCTTATCCTGGACCTGTTGTGTGTGGCCAGTGTGCTCGGAAGGTCAGCTCTTAGCCGGAAAACTTGGAGAAGGTCTATGCAGCTCTTGGTAGGATATCTTAATGAAATTGTTGCATCTTTCTATCGCCTTTTACCATAAGGAAATCTGATTTTATTGACCTTCTTTGGCCTCCAATCTGATCTCCTGGAACTACTGGTACATTCCTGTATGATGTTTGTACTTCTGTCTGTCTGTACCATTCCTTCTTTCAGTTGGCCTGACACTGCCCTTGCTTTGGGGATACTTCTTGGTAGGTCCTTTACTTTCCAGAATTGACTCCATCATCTTCAGCTTCATTATCCTTAACTCTTGTTCATCCACAGACACTCAAATGTACACACACACACACACACACACACACACACACTCCCATTTTCATTCATCTTGCTGCCAATTTTGGTTGCATTAAAAGAAGAACAAAATTATGCACCAAATTTAAAGTACCCAACTGGCTGTGATGATTAGTACCGTCAAGTTGACAGGTAGAATCACCTAGGAGACAAGCCTCTGAGATGCCTGTGAGAGTTTGTCTAGATTACATTAATTGAAGTGAGAAGATTCACCATGAATGTGGGCAGCACCGTCTCATGGGCTGAGGTCCTGGACTGAATAAAAAGGAGAAAGTGAGCTGAGCACCAGCATTCATCTCTCTCTGCTTCCTGACTGTGGATGACATGTGACCAGCTGCCTCATACTCATGAAGCTGTGCCTGCCTCACAATGATGAACTGTGCCTTCAAACTGTGAGCCACAAAAAACCTTCTCTGTCTTTAAGATACCTTATCAAGTATTCTGTCACAGCAATGAGAAAAGTAGCTAACATATTGGCTTTTAGAAATGGGTGTCACTTCATTCTGAAAAAAAAAAATAGTGCTTTCATGAGCAGAGCAAATGAGTCTGGTCTTCTAGGCAGAAAGGAGCCCTATCAAGCTCACAGAGAATCAAAACAGGTTGCTCACTTCAGTGTTATTGTCCTTTTAGAAGTTAAACCAGGAGCTGGAGAAAACTCAGCACTTAAGAGCACTGCCTGCTCTTGCAGAGGACCAAGGCTCAGTTCCCAGCAGCCGCATGGTGGCTAACAACATCCTGTAACTCCAGATCCAGGGAGTCTAGCACCTTCTTCTGGCCTCCTAGGGCATTGCACTCATATGGTAAACACACATGCATGCAAGCAAACACTCATACACATAAAATATAAAGAAATACATTTTTTTAAAGGTTAAATCAGATGAGATCTCTTTGTCATGCTGGCTAAAACTGCTCTGTTAGGAGATTTGGATGTTATCACTCTCTGATCTCTCAGAAGGTCAGACAAGCAACTCAGGCTTGGCTTGGTGGCATGGGGCTTCACTGTGAATAGCTCCATGTCAGTCCAAACCAGTGCCCTCCTGTCGGTTCTTTTCAAGGGATTTCGGGTCCCTCCAGCAAGGTGAAATGGAGTGATAGACCAGGAAGCCACACACAGTAAGATTAGAATGAACAGTGGGTGCTTGGGGTAGAAGACAGAGAAACACAGCTACTTCGTGGCTAGAAATTAATTCTTTCCTCACACAGTCTTCTCTCTACTATGCTGCCTTGTTAAAATGAAAATTAATATCCAAGATGGCGCTAGAGCAAAGAACCTATTAAAAACACTCTTCTATACAACCTGAGGAACTAAAGAGTTTCTTCGTGGATTCATTGAACTGAGGAGCCTGCGAACAAACCAGACATCTAAGGCCTGTGAAAACATGTGTAATACAAAAACATACAGTCCTAGGAGCCAAAGATACAACTACATTACACCTAACTGCAGACATAAGCTGGGCAACAGCTTTTACACACTCTCACCCAGACAGAAGAGTGTGTTTTATCTGTAAATAATGAATAGTAAATATAGTAAAGTGTACAGTAATCACGAACATTACAAAAAAAACAAAAAACAGGAGGAAAAAGCTTGTTTAAAAAAGAAACAAAAAACAGACTCTGTTTTTTTTGTTGTTGTTGTTGTTTTTGTTTTTTAGTTGCATTAAAGAGGTAAGCTGGTACTGAAGAACCTGGGTCCTCTGCAGGAGCAGCCAGTACTCTTAACTGCTAAGTCATCTTTCCAGCCCCATAATAGCAAGAGATAGCAGATAGATGATAGACTGATGGTAGATAATAGGCAGATAGATGATAGGTAGGTAAATAGATGATAGATAGATAGATGATAGATAGATAGATGATAGATAGATAGATAGATAGATAGATAGATAGATAGATAGATAGATAGATGGCTGCAAAACATCATCAAATGAGGGCCTCAAAACATGCAGCAGAAATCATATGCCCCATTGAAACAGTTAGCCAGAGTTCCTCATCAAGAATCTTGGGCAGAGCAGCATCCCTTCAGGTGAGGGTTTCAAGTAAACGAATAAATATCAGCAGATAGAGATGATGTCATCAGACACATGACAAATCAGACACAACATCCAGCAGAAACCCACTGGGGAAACTGAGGCAGGCAGCTGGAGTTCCTGACTGAGGTATCTCTCCATGGCTGAGCTTCCAGCTTCTTTTTCCCACTGCAGAAACTGTTCTATCAGGGACAAACAATAGTAACCTCTGTTGGGAATGGCTCACCTTCTAGCTGTTCTCACTCTTGGGCTGTTTTGCTGTTCTCCTCCCTCCCTGTCACAGAGTCAGGGGGACAGCCCATCTCAGACAAGGAGCCTTGGGGGACACTGTGAGACAGACATGCTTGTGTCTGAAGTGGTGGGGGCACAACCCAACCTTGAATGCCAACTTCTTTAATTGAGGGAAAATTTCAATTAAGTGATGCCAAGATCAGAATGTGGGCATGTCTGTGGAAGAGTATTGTGATTGTCAGTTAATACAGAACGGCCCAGTCATTGTGGGTGGTGCCATTCTCTGGGCAAGTAATTCTGGGGCTATATAAGAAAAGTAGATAATGGGCTGACAAGATGGCTCAGTAGGTAAAGGCACTTGCCACCAAGCCTGATGACATAAGTTCAATCCTCAGAACCCACACTGTGGAAAGAAAAAATTGACTCCCACAAGTTGTCCTCTGACCTCTACACACATGCTGTGACATGTGCATGTACACACACACACACACTTGCTCACACGCACATAAATAAATGTGAAAAATTGTACTAAAAAAAGAAAGAAAGCCAGCTGAGTGTGAACCTGCCAGCCAGCAAGCAGCATCCTCCATGGTTCCTGCTGTGCTTCTTTGGCTACAAAGTAAGTTCCTTGGTTGAAGGTGATGCTGTGCAGACTATCAAGTAGGGCTGTCATCCTAGTTTTCTTCTCTGTTGCTGTGATAAACACCATGACCAAAAGCAACTTAGGGAGGAAAGGGTTTATTTAGCTTATACTTCCACATTGCAGTCTATCATTGAGGGAAACCAAGACAGAAGCTCAAGGCAGGAACTAAAGCAGAGACCTAGACCTTGGAGGAACGCTACTTTCTGGCTTGCTTCCCTGACCTGTTCAGCTACCCTTTTTATACAGCTCAGGCCCACCTGACTAGGGATGGCACGCGCATACTGTGGTGGGCCCTCCTATATCAATTAGCAATTAAGAAAATGCCTTACAGACATGGTCACAGGCCAGTCAGATGCATGAAATTCCTCAATTGAGGGTCCCAATTCCCAGGTATATCTAGGTTTGTTTCAAGTTGACAAAACCTAAGGAACACACCTGCTTTCAAGGTTCCTGCTTTGAGCTCCTGCCCCTGACTCCCTCAGTGATGGACTGTGACGTGGAAGTGTCAACCAAATAAACACTTTCCCTCCCCTAAGTTGCTATTGGTCAGGGTATTTTATCACAACAGAAGGGAAGGTAAAACAGAACTTTATGACTGGAGACCTCTTGAAGCAGGCAAAAAAGCAACCACTGTGGGGATGAGGGGGGCCATGTGTGAGGGATTGGTGTCACAGACTTGCCACAGAACCGTGAAAGCAGTCCTGTGAGGACTGGGCAAACACATATAATTGATAAAGTATGTATTTTTAGAACTTTAATACCTCCTAGCAGAAGATTGGAAGGGATTTTCAGCTGTGCCCATGTATCAGTCACAAAAATTGTTGTTATATCAAGCTATAAATGTTTCATAGATTGTAAAAAGCAGAAATGTTACCAGTATCATACTCTGACCACAGTATAAATTGATAATAGGAGGAATAAATACAAAGACTTTTATGGCATTCTTGGATAAAGAAAATAACCAAGGACATCTTTCTTAAAATTTGATTTTTAATTATGCATATGTGTATCTCTCTGTGTGTATATGTACATATGAGTATAGTGCTCACAGAGGCCAGAAGAGGGCATCAGATCCCTAGGAGCTGGAGTTAGACATGACTGAGTCACCTGATGTGGGTGCTGGGAACACAACCCGGGTCCTCTGCAAGAGCAGTGAGCCCTCTTAACTGCTGAGCCATCACTCTTGCCCCAATCAGGAATATCTTAACAGTACCTGCCAGACTCAATCTTCCAGCTTGCTCATCCACTGACTTCTTGTTCATATCAGGCCATGTTTGGCCTGACAGAATTTTGGTTTTTAAAATTTTTATTGTTTTACTTTTGTGATACTGAGGCTTAAACCTATGGCCTCACATACACATGTTAGGCAAGCAGCCTCCATCCTTCAATGGGGGATCCTACTACAGAGCCATGCCCCCAGTCCTTCACTGGGGGGTTCTAGGCAGGTGCTCTACCCCTGAGCCACAGCCTAGCCCCTCATTGGGGGATTCTAGGCAGGTGGTCTACCACTGAGCTACACTCATAGGCCTTCATCCCTCCTCTTTGAAGAGGACTGTGGCCTCATGATCCCCTACCCTACCAATCTTTTTCTGTGTATAAATCCTTTGGGGGAGGGGTGGGACCTTGTGAGCCCACTCCCCAGCCACCCTTAACTGTCTATAAATCCTGGAGGAGGACCAGGGCTTGGTGAACCCCTCCCATCTGCTAACAGTTAAGGAAGGCAATGGTTATGTTATGCTCAGACATGGCAGCAATCACTCAGACCAAGACAGATACTTCTTTTCTTGGAAACTCAGCTCAGATTAAAATAGCACATTGAGTTCAAGTGGAATGCTCCCTGTATTCAATGCTTTTCTGTTACTGTGATAAAACATCATGACCAAAGGCAACTTATAGACGAAATTGGATTTTTTTAGCTTATGATTCTAGAGGGATTCCTGAGTCCATCATGGTGGGGAGGCATGGCAGCAAGTGACAGACATGGCAGCAGGAACAGGAAACTGAGAGCTCATATCTTCATGGCAAACATGAAGCAGAGAGAGGAAACAGGAAGTGAGGCAAAACTATGAACTCTCAAAGCTCGCCTCCAGTGACACACTTCCTCTAGCAAGGCTTTACCTCCTAGAGGTTTCATGACCTCCTCAAACAGTGCCACCAACTGAGGACAAAGTGTTAAAATATTTGAGCCTATATGGGGCATTTCTCATTCTAACCACCAGACTCTCCAAACACAGACACTTTATCCGATGTTTCAAAATGTAGACTATGAGAGTCAGGGAATTTTCAGTCAGAATAAGGGTAAAGGAAATGCCCCTGGTATTGTGCCCTGTGTGTTGAAGGCTTCGTCCCATGCTGGTGGTCACATTGAGAGTTGATTGGCTCATGAGGGCACTAACTTCTTAATGGATTAGCCCATTGATGACTTTGCCATGTTTAAATAGGTTATTAGGAAGTGAGGTCTAATTGGAAGAATCAGGTCACTCTGGACATAACTTTGAAGAGTGTATGCTGTCTCTAGATCTTTCCTTCCTGTCCCTATCTGCTTCCTGACCACCCTGAGGTGAGCAACTTTGTTCCACCCACCATCCCCATTGTTATACTTTGTCTTGCCTTAAGCACAAAGTAGTGGAGCCAAATGATCATGGACTGAAAACCTTTGAAACTGTGAGCCAAACTAAATATCTCTTCCTTTTTAACTTGTTTGTCATCAGGTATTTTGTAACACCAATGAAAAGCTAACATAAATAGCATGAATAGGAAAATAATGGAATTTTCTTGAACCACTGGAATTTTTTCCCCTGTGAATTTTCATTGCCCATTTGTTCTAGTTGTCAACTTGATACAGCCTAGAGTTATCTGGGTAGAAGAAACCTTTATTAAGGAATTCCCAAATCAGATTGACCTGCGGACATGTCTGTGGGGGAGTATTTTGATTGCTAATTGATGCAGAAGGGCCAAGCCCACTGTGGGTGGCACCATCCCCTTGGCAGGCAATCTTGGGCTATATCAGAAAGCCTGTGAGGGAGCCAGCAAGTAGTGGCTTCATGGTTTCTGCTTCAAGTTCCTGCCCTTACTTCCCTCAGTGACTGACTATGACCTGGTGTATGTGCCAAATAAGCCATTTTCCTCTCCTAAGTCACTTTTGGTCAATGTTTTATCACAGATACAGAAGCAGACTAGACCATTACTGTAGTACAGATAAGTCTAGTACAACCTAAATGTTGTGCCTACAGAAACAGCCTGTTAAGACACTCAGGATCAGCTCTTCATATTCTGCCTGTGTTTCGGTGTGGACAACTGGCCTCAGGCTGCATGCCCTTCATGCATTCAGTTCAAATTTGTTTTAAATCATAGGAATGTGCACAGAAGAGACTGTGTTTAGCAAGCCATTGCATGGATATTCAGAGTAAGTGTGGGCTGCTTAGCAAACAAAGAGATGAAAAAATGCTGTTATATTAATATGCTTAATTCAAAATAATTGCTTCATACACTGAGAACCTGAAGTGGTAGGCTCCTTCCAGAATGTTCTCTATCTTCTGCCATGACAGAAGGTGAGAGAAGCCCACTTCCCTTTGGAAAGGAGAGGATATTAGGGCTGTGGCATTGATGGAAACACAGATAATTTGCCTGGGTGAGCCTTTTGTTCCCTTTTCTCCAGGCCTCTTGATGCCCGTGCTTGTAGACATCAGCTGGACTAGGTCAGACCTTCTTCCTATGCTGTGTGGCATTCTGTTTGCCAGTCTGAATTAATGACAAGTATTCCTTTTTTTCAGGTCAGAGGATAGAAATTCTATTTTTTCCAAGGCAGCAGAGTCCCAAGGTATAAACAGAGCCTCCCCTGGGAGTCATAGCCTGAAGGGTGGATGACTCTGGCTACCTCCTTGTTGTTCCTAGACTCCAGTTGTTCCTGCTGCTGCCAGGGACCCACTCTGAATCCAAGCCAAGCTGGTTGCTGGTTCCAATTAAAAAGCAATTGCATTCCCAGCAGTCCAAGGCTGCAGCCAAAAATACAGCCTGTTCAGAAAAGTATGATCTTTTTTGAGAGGCAGTTGCTCCATAAAAGGGCTAGATGCTGCTTGGGAGAGCCAGTGACAACACATCCCTATGTGACACAAATTTAGATGTACAAAGAAGAAATGAAACAGGAGATGATTTACCCTGGAGTTATTTGTAGACAGCAGCGAGCATGTATTCTGCTGGTCTTTTATTTATTTATTTATTTTTTTCTTCTTCTACCCTAGCAGTACATTTATTAGAGAACAAACAGGGGCCAACCTTTTGTTACGACCTTTTGTTAGGCTAGAAACCAGAGCAATCACATTAAGGAGATCAAAGGCAAGTAAGAAGGTCAGAGGGCCAGCATTAACCACCCTGGGGAGCTGTCACCTGCAACTGCCTCAGCCAAGTGGCCATCCATCTTCCCTGGGCAGCCAGCACTTCCTGGGAGGGCCAATCAGCAGGCAGAGCTGGGAAGAGCACTGCAGACTTGCATTCAACCTGGATGACATGGTGGTGCCTCTGCCTTTGGTAGCTCTGTGATTTCAGGAAAGTCAGGAATAAAAGCTCATCCCACTAGGGAGTCCAGAACCTTCCAGGTGGGTGTGTACTCCTGTAAGTCCAGCATGCAGGAGATTGAAACATGGGGGTCAGGTGTTCAGGCTAGCCTGGGGTACATAAAAAGACCATCTCAAAAGAAGAAGGAGGAGTACCAGAGAGAGAAGGGAGAGGAGGAAGAGGTGGAGAACCAGAGAAAGGAGAAAGTGGAGGTAGAGGAGGAGGACCAGAGAGAGAAAGCAAAGGGGATAGAGGACAGGAAGGAGGAGGAAGGGGGTGAGAAGGGAGAGGAGGAGGACCAGAGAGAAGAGGAGGAGGGAGTGAGGAACCAGAGAGAGGAGGAGGAAAAGGAGAGGGGAGAAGGAGGAGAACCAAAAAGCAGAAACAAAAGAGGTGGGGGGGGTAGGAAGTAGAGGAGGTGAAAGAAGACCAGACAGAGGAGCTGATGGCAGAGAAGAGGAGGAGGAGGAGGAGAAGGAGGAAGAGGAGGAGGAGGAAGAAGATGGCATTCTGCATCTTGCTTTGAAGTCTGGCCCAGGGGTGAAAAAGTTAAAAATTATTGTATTAGAGTTAGCCCTCCATTAAATGAAAAAAAGATTGTATAGTCAGACAATCTGGTTGAAATCCTACCGTGTTCCATAAGGGGATATCTGAGAAATACATGAGGATGTTGTGGGAGGGGGCTCTGGAATGCCGTGTAAATGCTGATATGCTCCCTCCTTAATGTGACAGAGAAGGGAGTGTCTTCATGATCACCTCTCTCTTTACCTCATTCTCCTAACAAAAATTGAGCATAATGAAATGTCAGAGGGCCTATCTGACCCTGGATTCAGGCCCCAGCAAAGGGTGAGTAGGAGAAGGAGAGAGAAGAGGAGGAGGAAGAGGAGGAAGAGAATGAGGAAGAGGAGGAGGAGGAAGAGGGGGAGGAGGAGGAGGAGGGGGAAGAGGAGGAGAAACAGCAAGACCTTGGATCTTTTTTAGGTCTTTCCTGTTGAACCTCTGGGCATTCCTT
>NW_008354022.1:46823-90489 GCF_000622305.1 Nannospalax galili | reverse complement strand
ATTTTATTTTATTTTATTTTATTTTATTTTATTTTATTTTATTTTATTTTATTTTTATTTATGCATAGGTAGGTGTGGGTATGCCATGTGTGTGTAGGTGCTCTTAGGGGCCAGAAGAGGGCACTGGATTCCCTGGAACTGAGTTTACAGGTGGTTGTAAGCTATCTAATGTGGGTACTGGGGACTGAACTTGGGTCCTCTGGAAGAGCAGCAAGATGGCTGAGCCATCTCTCTCTCCTGAGAATTTTATCTTTAATTTTAATAATCTGGAATTTTATGATAAAACCATATCAGCTATAAAGTTCGTATTTCAAAACACAAAACTCCTATTATCCTCAATTTGGGGTTGGGGGTCATATTAAGGTTTTCTTTCTTAAGGAAAAGATATTAAGCTTGGGGACAGTGGCACACACCTGTAATGCCAGCACCAGGTCCGCAGAGGTAGGAGGATCATGAAATGGACAGTCTGGGTTACATGCAGAGACTGTCTAAAAACACAAGAACAGACGAAGAGGGAAGGGAGGGAGGGAGGAAGGGAGGGAGAGGGAGAGGAAGGGGAGAGAGAGACAGAGAGAGAGAGAGAGAGAGAGAGAGAGAGAGAGAGAGAGAGAGGATTTCTTTTGGCTGACAGTTTCAGAGCATCCAGTCCAGGATTGAATTCCCGTGTACTTGGGCAGAATATCATGGTAGTGGAGCCTCTTCTCTGTTTCTTAGCAGACAGGAAGAAGCAGAGAAGGGGGTTATAGAAAGGGGCCAGGGCAATATATAACCCCTGGGACATGCCCCCAGTGGCCTGCTTCCTCCAGAGACCCCACCTCCCTCTTACTATCACTTCCCAATAATAATGTCTTATTATGATTCCCTAAAGGATTCATAACAACATGCATGAGCCTATGATCCAACAAGAAGGACTCCTGCCCTAACTTCTGTCAGTGATGGACTGTGATCTGGAAGTGTAAGATGAAATAAACTCTTTCCTCCCAAATTAGCTTTGATCATAGTATTTTATCATAGTACCAGGGAAATAACTAGGAGAGAGGGGAAGCTCAGGCTTGTGTGTGGCCTATCATGTCTTTGTCACCACAGTCACATCCTCAGCATTTCCTTGGCTATGTGTAGGGACACTTTCTGGACTGTGTTAGGAACCCTGGACTCATAGACTCAAGGGTAACCTTTACAGGCTCTCCTCTCATATTCTCTATAAAGTCAACTTGTCCCCCACCCAACAGCCAAGAGATAACAATGCATGTCCAGTAGATTCTACCTTAGGTGAAAGCTGTACACACGAGTTGGACATATGAACCATATATCTGGCCATCGCAGTCTTCTGAGAAATGAATAAGGAAGGTCACCATGGTCACTGTGCTGGATAGCTTTAGTGTCAACTTGACACACCTGGGTTGAGGGAGCCTCAATTAGGGAATTTCCTTTATTGGACTGGCCTGTGGCCATGTCTGAGGGCATCTTCTTGATGAGTGATGTGGGAGGGCCCAGCCCACTGTGGATGGTGCCACCCCTGGGCAGGTGGGCCTGTGTTGCATAAGAAAGCAGGCTGAGCAGGGGCCAGGGAAGCAAGCCAGTAAGCAGCTTTCCTCCATGGCCTGTGCTCCAGCTCCTGCTTCCAGGTTTCTTCCCTGAGTTCCTACCTTGAGCTCCCTGATGAACTGCGACCTGGGAGATGTAAGCTGAATAAACCCTTTCCTCCCCAAGTTGGTATTGGTCAGAGTATTTTGTCACAGCAATGAAGAACAAACTAAGACAGTCACCAAGAACAAGACCCCCTCTTAGGTCACCTCTGCCCAAGGAACTCCCACAGAGAATGCGAGCTGGACTTCAGTCATGTTCCTAATTCTCCTAGTTTCATTTCTGTTGCTGTGATAAAACACTCTGACCAGAAGCATCTTAGAGGAGGAAAAGCTTTATCTGGCTTACACTTTGAGGTCACAGTCCATCTCTGAGAGAAGTCAGGGCAGGAACTCAAGGAAGAACTTGACGTAAAAACCATAGAAAAATCTCTGCTTGCTGCTCACATGCTCATGCTCAACTAGCTTTCTTACACAGCCCAGGTCTACCTGCCTAGGGAATGGTGCTGCCCACAGAGAGCTCGGCCCTCCCATACCTATTATCAATCAAGACAATACCACATATACATACCACAGATGGACCTGATCTGGCCTGTCCCTCAGTGGAGACATTTATATGCATATATGTGTATGCACATGCCTGTGTGTATTCACATGTTTATGTGCACATGTATGTGTGTGTGTGTGTGTGTGTGTGTGTGTGTGTGTGTAAGGCAAAGGTCAATGTCAAGTGTATTCCTTTAATCTCTCTACCTTGTTTTATGAGACCAGGTATTTCACTGTGCCTGAAGTTCACTGATTTGGCTAGACAGGCCGCTGAGCCCCAAGAATCTTTATATCTTCACCTTCCCAGTACTGGGGTTACAGGTGCTCACTGACATACTGGCTTTGATGTGGGTACTAGGGATGAAACTCAGGACCTCATATATACACAGCAAGCATGTTACTAGCTCAGCCTTCTCCCTAGACCTCCTTACCATTCATTCCCTAGGATGAATGAAATTTCAAAGGAGGAAGGAATGAAGTTTCATCTCTTTCTCAAGGCCCCTAAACTTAGATGGGAGTGTTAAGTGATTCTGATTTTGGTGTTGTATAGGAAGAGGAAGAAGGGGGCCTAATAACTTTTGTCTTTTATCCACATGCTGCTTTTTCTTCCATAATTTCTGGAAGTTTCTGGAGACCAATTTTACCCAGGGAACCATTTTTTTTAAATAAGGTGGAATTTGAAAGAAAAGGTGATAATCCTTTTAGTAGAAAAGGAATAATTGTCAGCATTACCTTTATCAACATTCGGCTGACCTCTTCAGTGCTGGCTGTCACTCTTTTCCAGAATCAGCAAGCACTTTCCCCCTTTGGATAAATATCAGGTTTATGCTGATTCTCAGTTCATACCAGCTTGCAAATTCAGATCACACTGAAGTCCAAATGATTGCCTTTGACCAAGGGCTTCTGTGTGGTTGCAAGTGGGGGATTTACTACACAGCCCTAGAGACTGGATTTGGGGCCTAGATTTCATTGGGTTGTATTCTTTTAAAATTCAGCTAATTATAGGTTTAAGTCATATATTCAAATACAGATACCAGAAATGCAGTCCTCCCATATTTTAATTAGACCCTTCCATCAGTGGAAAGTATTAGCTGAGTTGTAATCCAGTCTGAGCACCTCTTCTGTGAACCGAATTTCTTTTTTTCTGAGCAGCTTTCTTTTTGACTATCCTTCAGCTTACATCTGTGCTCTCCTGGCCTTTTAATACCTACTTTTCTTCTCAGTATACTTGAAATGCTTGTAATTGCTTCATTAGCTCCTTTCTCTGTGGGATTACAACAGAGGTCTGCATCTGCTATATTCATCAGTTTATCTCCTGAGTTACCTAGCACCGTGTCTACCCTGACACTGGTCTTCAAGAAAACTTTGTAGGTTGATTGGGTAGGTGGGTAGGTGGGTGATAAATGGATGACTGGATGAATAGATGGGTAAGTGGGTGGATGGATGGATGAGTGGATAGATGGATGGATGGATAGGTGGATGGATGGGTGGGAGGTTGGGTGGATATATGAATGGATGGATAGGTGGATGGATGGGTGGGAGGTTGGGTGGATATATGAATGGATATATGTATATACAGATGGATAGATGGTAAATGGATAGATGGGTGGATGAATGGGTGAGTGGGTGGGTAGATGGGTTGATAGATGGAATGATGAATGGATAGATGAGTGGATGGACAGAGAATGAATGAGGATGGTTGGATGAGTAGAAATGTTGATAGATGGATGAATGTGTATAGATGGACGAACGGATATGGATGGGTGAGTGGGTGGATGGCTAGACGGATGAATGGATGAGTAGATGGAGGGATAACTGGACAGTAGATGAAAATAATTATTTCCCTCTCTTCAATTCTCAAGAGCATGAGCTCATAACATCCAAGGACAGAAATAGAACCTTAAAGTATTGAAGAAGTCCCTGGCCTATCTTCCAGACTGGACTCATATTGTGTCCCTAGGAAAAGACTTTTTTTATAAGTTCAAAAAAGTATCCCACATTTAATTATTATCTTTGAATCTTGTGTTCTTTTTATTTGTCCTTCCTGGGTGGATGTTGAGGGGCCTGCTTGTTTTTCCCTCCTTGAAGATGAAGGGCCAGTAGAGTAGACCTCACAGAGGAGTTTATCCAACTCCTTTGCTGTGAGGGATTTTCTCACATTTGTATTTGGGAATGATTGTCTTGAAACAAAAGAATCTAGTGGGAAGGACCATAGGCTTCACATCTTTGGAACACACCCTACAAGGGGACAAGGACCCAGTACAGACTGTATGTACAGATGGGCCCACAGAATGTGCAACATGGCAGCCATGCCATAGGACAACACTATGAGACCCTCCATCGTATTAAGCCCTTCTAGGCATCCTCTTCCTAGGGCCTTCCTAGCATAGAAAAGGAGAGCATACTTCTGCAGGTTTTAAGGGCATCTATCAAACTTTGGGCACGGGAATCTTCAAGGCTTGCCGAGAGTGGCTGGAACTTGGGCTTTCTGCTCTCCTTGGAATGAGTGAGCCAGCCTGTGAGCATTCTGTGGGCCTGTTCTCACTCACACTGGTGGCTCTGTCATCTTCTGTTGGCTTTAATCGTGACTGTATCCAGCTCCTGAAGTATGTCTCCATGTCACGTCAGCATCTGAATGTGGCATCTCCCAGGGGCTGACCTGGCTCTGTCTGGATTGTCCATCATTCCTGCCCTTATTACTGTGACAAAATACCTGAGAGAACAACTTAAAAAGAAGATTCATTTGACTCCTGGTTCACAGGATTTAGTCCCTGGTTGCTTGGCCCATTACACTTGGGCAGAATGTCATAGTGGTATGAGCCTGTGGGGGAGGAGCTTCTTCACCTCATGGTGGACAGGAAGTAGAGAGCAAAGTGACTGGAGAAGTAACCTTCACAGTCATGCTAGGCCCCACCACCTAAGTTTCCAGAACTTTCCAGAATAGTGTTAACAGAGTTATTAGAGTGAGAACCTGGGCCATGGAAGACCTAAGAAGCTAGGCTTGCCCACCCATCCTGAAGAAGCCAATTAAAGCAACAAGTAATAACGGCCAGCAGAGAAAGGAGAGTTATTAATGTGGCCACACTAAGAAAAGAACACCTCAACCCCAGTTCATCTTCCTGGTCCTAACATGAGGTTTAGCTTTAAATAGTTGGAAAGATGTCCCACCCATCACTGACCCATTACTGTCTCAGCTCTAGTCTCTACTGCAAGGTGGCCTGACACGTTGTGTGAAATCTCTTCCTGAGAGACAAGCTCCTTCTTTAGCTGGCACCAGGCTTCAGCCTTTTCCTTCTCCCAAGTATGAGATTTCTGGGGGGAAATTCCAATTTCTCAGGGTCCATTGTCTCAAGAGTCTGATGGCCAAAGGGAAGGGGACAAGTACCTCTTTAGAATGTCTTTATTTCTATCTTGAAGTTTACAATGGCAACACTAGCTGGGACCAAGCTTTCAGCACAAGAACCTTTGGGGGGCATTTTACATCAAATCATCACAAACCCTTGCAGAGGGTTTCCAGTCTATTCTGAGGCAGAGGAGATGGAAAGAGTGGAAGGACAGCACACTGTTCTGGCAATCCTCTCAGCTGAGCTCTGAGACACCACAGGTATCAGGGGTTGGGGTAGTTGTCTTCGGTGGCATTGGGATTGGCCTTATGAGAATATAGGATGGATTTAGAGCCATTTCCAAGGACAAACCAGGCTTTTCATCTTAGATGGACCTCATTGGTCTGACCGAGCCTAATGTCTCTGCTTTCCACTCTGCCTCTTCCTGTTTGCATCTTATTCCTAATGTCAAGGCCTTTTAAATTTTTATTACTTTTAACTTTATATGTATGAGTATTTTGCCTGCATGTATGTAAATGTATCCTGTGTGTGCAATGCCTGTGGAGGCTAAAAGAGGGCATTAGACCTCCTGGAACCGGAATCTCAGATGGTTGTTAGCAGCCATGTGGGAACTTGGAACTGCTGTGCAAGAGCAGCCAGTGCTCTTACCACTGAGCCAGCTCTCCAGTTCCTCAAGGCCTTTTTAAAATCTTGTGTGTGTGTGTGTGTGTGTGTGTGCATGTGCACATGTGTGTGTGGTATACATGTGCACATAGCTATGTAGGCAGGAGTGTAATACTGCGCACATTTGGAGGTCAGAGGACAACTTCAGATGTTGGTCACTCCTTTCCCTCTTGTTTGAGACAGGGTCTCTTTTGTTGTTTGTTGCTACCTACATCAAGCTAGCTGATCCATGAGATCCCAGGGGTTCTCCACCTCCCATCTCATCATAGGAGTGCTGGGATTACAGATGCACTGTTCTGTTCCTGGTTTTATACAGATTCTGAGGATTAAAACTCAGGTCCTCATGCTTGTATGGCAAGTGCTTGACCCACTGAGCTGTCTCTCCAGCCCCAAGTTCTTTCCTCTAATTGGGTGCAGTACAGGGCCTGAATCAACATCCTTCTGCCTCTTCCCATCCACTGGGCCTGGCCTTATCCATCCTTTCTGATAGGAGTTCCCATCCTTATTGACTGATGGTTGATTTTTAGTGTCAACCTGCCACAAACTAGAATCCCCTGAGTATGGAATCTCAACTGAAGACTGTCTTGATTGCCACACCTGATGTGGGAAGACCCATCCCAAATGTGAGTGGTACTTCTGGTAGCAGCCCCGATAGATTATTAGCCTTTTGCTAGCTCAGCCTTCCTCTCCCTGCTGACTTGATTTATCCTGTTGCTGATGCTGCTGATTCCTTTGCTGACATCAGAGCCAGTGTTCCCTGGATTCCATCTTCGACTAATGAGCAGCAGTTCTCCAGGAACCTTCTAGGTTTTTGGCGCCAGATTGGTCTTGCTGAGGCATCTGATCTGTAGACTGAGCAACTACTGGGTGGTCAGCTTTTCCAGTGTGAGGCAGCCACTATGAGACTCCTTCAATTGTTGAGGCTCCCAGACTCAAGGACAGAGCAACTACCAGGTTCTCAGCCTCCCAGGTTTGAGACAGCTGTTGTTACTATTCCAATATAAGCTGATTTAATAATTCTTCATATATATATATATTCCCCATTGGTTCTGTTCCTCTACAGAACCCAGACTGACAAAGGACCTCACATTGTTCTGTGCACAGAGCTGTGATGAGCACTAGGCTTCCTGGGTGGGACTCTTCTCCTTCTGTGGGTTACTAGCTTATAGGCAAGCCACTGCATCTCTTAGTGCCTCCTTCTCTTCATGAGGGTGGCGAGATTAACAAAAGTTCCTCCTCCCAGAAAGGCCTGGGCAAGTCGAAGTCACTGTTACTCTCAGTAGCACTTCTCCTCATGGAGACATTCTGGAAATGCCAGCCTTGTGTGCACAGATGTCATACTCAACAGCATGCCAGCTTTCCCTGGGTATGGTACCCAGAGCTTTGCACATGCTTGACAAGTGCTCAGCCCCTGAGCTGGATCCTCATTCACAACCACCACCACCACCACCACCACCACCACCACCAGCATCTTGTGATGCTGGGGATAGTACCCAGGGCTTTGCATATGCTGGCAAACATTCTGCCACTGAGCTACAGCCACAGCCATGTTTTAAGTTTTATTTTGAGTTTGGGGACCTCATTATGTCACTCTAGCAGGCCGTGAACTCTAGCTCCTTTTGGCTCAGCCTCCTGAGTAGCTGGGATTATAGGAATGTACCCTCATACCCAGCTACAGTGTTAAAAATGGTGTCAGCTCCCAAGGATATGTTCTCTATGTGTGTCTTATCTATCAGTTTTTGCTAGTTTAGACTTTAAAATATAAAAATTTTAAAATATTGATGTATTAAATTAAAAATAATTTATGTTGACACAAATGACATATTTTTGTCAAAATAATCATTTTTAAAAACATTTAAAAAATTGGAAAAGCCAGATGTAGTGGTACATGCCTGTGATCCCTGCTAACAGTAAAACAAAGCCTAAAGACAAAATAATTCCTCCTGGTGGGTTTCATAGCACGTTTCAGTTCAGCCTGGGCTGTATAGTGGGACTCTGCCTTAAAGTCAAAAAGCAGAAGGGAGGGAGGGAGGGAGGGAAAAGAAAAGAAATTAGAAGGTATTGTGCTGGTTAGTTTTAACTGTCAACTTGACATAATCCAGGAAGAGAACCTTAATGAGGAATTATCTAGATTAGGTTGACCTGTATGCATGTCTGTGAGGGACTTCCTTGATTGTCAATTACTATAGGAGGTCCCAGCCTACTGTGGGCAGCACCATTCCCTAGGCAGGGAGTCCTGTGTAAGAAAGCTAGCTGAGAGCAATCAAGCAAGGATTCCTGCCTTTATTCTCTCTTTGTTCTTGACTGTGGATGTGATGTTTAAAGTTCCTGACCTGACCTCCACACAAGGATGGACTGTGACCTGAAATTCTGAGTCAAATAAACCCTAAGTTGCTTTTTTGGCAGAGTGTTTAAACAGCAACATAAATGTGATTAGAATGCGGAGTGACATGGTTGGACTATTGTAAAGCTTTTAGTGTGTATTCATCATCACAGCAATGACACATTGTCCCATGAGAGAGTAGCATCTAGAAGGTTCCACCATACATTCAGGGGACAATAAAAGTGAAAACGCAAATGATATCCTACTCTAGCTATGGAAACAGGTGGACACATTCATTTATTTTAATTACTATTGTTGTTGTTATTACTATTATTTGAAGTGGGGATCTCACTATGTGGTCCAGGCTGATCTCAAACTCACCATCCTCTTGCCTCAGCCTCTTCAGTGCTAAGATTTACAGGTATGAGCCATCCTTTATGGCTTAGACAGACCATTTCAAAAGTCCTGGGAACCCCAGGGGTCCCATGGGCTATATGTTGACAACTGATCTAAGGTATATAGCCAGAATAGTATTGCTTGCTTTACTTTTTTTTTTCGGTCTTTGTGAGACAAGGTCTCCTTGTAGTCGCAGCTAGCCTGGATTTGCTAATGGAGACCAAGCTGGCCTTGAACTCATAGAGATCCGCCTGCCTCCTGAGTGCTGGGATTAAAGGTGTGTGCCACCATGCCCAGCTTGCTTGCTTTACTTTTATAAAACTAGGATTTGAATATTTGCCTTGTGTTTGAGGTGCTTTTGTTTTTTCCTTTTCCACTCTTTCTAAATTGCTGATTACTTTTCTGTGGCTTTGAGTTTTCCGAGTTTTCCCTGGGAGCAGTGGGGAGGAAACAGTCTAACAGATGCCTAGGAAAGTTCCTGGATCCATGCCCTTAGGAACCTGGGTTTGAGCCCAGAGCCCATGAACTGGGTTATTGTGAGCAGGTGAGCAGGTACCTTTCCTTTCTGGGCCTCATTATTCCAATTTATGGGGTAAATGATCTCAACAGGTCCCAGAACTAGGAGAGTCTGGGTTTCTCTGATACTTAAACCAGAGAAGCTAAATAAATGTCTTTCCTGTCTGTGACGAGCTAAATTGTATTCACTAAAATTTCATGTATTGAAGCTTTGCTCTACAGTTTCCCAGAATGCAACTGTATCTGATTTAGGATCTTTAGAGAATTAAGGTAAATGAGGTCTCTAGGGTAGGCCCCAATCTTGTAAGAACAAACAGGCACACATGCACAGAGACACAGCCATGTGAAGGCACAAAGGAAACAGTTGGGAACAAGCCAGAGAGAGGTCTCAGAAGAAACCAACCCATGCTGCCAGTCATCCCAGCTACTTGGGAAGCTGAAGCAGGAGGATCACAAGTTCAAGGCTAGCCTGGGATACAAAGCAAGCTTGAGGCCAGCCTGGGTAACAAAGTGATCTCAACATTAAAAAGTTTTATAAAGGCCTAGGGAGATGGCTCAGTGAAGTACTTGCCACATAAATATGAAAACTTAGGTTTGATCCCCCAACCCATGTTTGAAGAAAGCTAAGTGTGATACATGCTTGTAAACTCAGCACTGGGGAGGCAGGGACAGGAGGATCTCTGGGATTCTCTGGACAGCCACCCTAGCCTACTTGGTGAGCTGCAGGTCAGTGAGAAACCCTGCCTCAAAAAACAAAGTAGATTGCACCCGAGGAACGACAGTTGAAGTTGTCCTCTAACCTGCACATGTGCGCGCACACACACACACACACACACACACACACACACACACATGCGCGTGCACCTACACACAAGCATGTGTTCACACATACAAACAATTTTAGAGCAATAGAACTTGAGATGTACCTCAGTAGTTGGGAGGTGGGGAGGAAGAAGGAGAGGAAGAGGAAGAAAACAGAAGGAAGGAAAAAAGGATGGAAAGAAGGAAGGACTCTTTCTGGCACATTTATTAATGTCTCATGCTTTCACCCTTTCCAACTATGACAAAATGCATTTCTTTTGCTTAAGCCGCTAGTCTGCAGTACTTCTTCCGGACAGCCCTGAAACATTAACGTACCATGCATCATAGTCTGTAAGCCTGAGACCAGCATCACCAACTGTCTGTTGCTTTGGACTCAGACTCACCTCTTCCTTTTCAACATAATTCCTCTGTGAGAGAATGAATAACTACTGTGTAAGGACAGAAGCTGAAGAATCTTCTGGAAAGGATTCACCCTCAGGGCAGTTCGGGTGTCTGGATACCAGATGCGAGAACGAAGCTCAATTTCTTTGGCTGCTAGCAAAGTGGGGTAGGGGGTGGAGGGAAGTGGGAAATTATAAGTATTATTGGTTACTTCTCTCATTTCTGTAACTAAATATTTGACAAGAAGCAGCTTAAGGGAGGAAGGCTTTACTGTGGATCACAGTTTGAGGACACAGTCCATCATGGTGGGGAGGCATGGTGGCAGGAGCGTGAGGCAGCTGCTCACATTGCACCCACAGTCAGGAAGCAGAGAGATGAATGCTGGTGCTCAGCTCACTCTCCTTTTTATTCAGTCCAGGACCCCAGCCCATGGGATAGTGCTGCCCACATTCAGGGTGGGTCTTCCCTCCTCAGTTAACTTAATCTAGAAACTCCCTCACAGACATGCCCAGAGGTGTGTCTCCTAGTGATTCTGGATCCTGTCAAGTTAACAATGTATCACAAGGCTCCTCTCTTGCCTCAGTCTTCTCTTATCAGGCCAACTGCATTTTCTCTCATTTTGAACACATGTGAATTATACATATAAATGGGAGTCTCAGTTGCTTTTCTCATCCCTGTGATGAAATATCTGACAGAAGCATATAAAGGCAGAATTTATTCTGGCTCATGATTTCAGGGGACACAGTTCATCATGGGCCAGGGGGGTCATCGTGGTGGCAATGGTCTAGTGTCCTAGTTTCATTTCTGTGGCTGTGATAAAATAATCTAACACAAAGAAACTTTGGAGAGAAGGGTTTATTGTATCTAATAATTCTGGGTTACTGTCCATTATTGTGGAGAAATCATAGTGGCAGGAGCTAGAGAAAGCTGGTCGCACCACACCCACTGTCAAGAACAGAGAGAAAAGAATGCATGCATGCTCACTCAGGTCAGGGTTAGGGTTGCTTGCTTGCCCTCATCTCCATTTCTCCACTCATTTGCTCCAGGGTGCTCTGCTTAAGGAATGGTGCTGCCCACAGTGGACTAGGTCCTCCTACATCAATATACTTTATTAAGACAATCATTCCCTGTGGCATGCTTGCAGGTCAACCCAATGTAGACAATCCTTCATTGAGACTCTCTTCCCAGGTGACTCTAGGTATCAACCTGACAGGTCTACTAACCAGCACAAGTCAGCCTGCGACATCTTGGTGAATCAGGACGTATAGGCAGTAGGGCTGGAAGTGAGGCCAGGCCTGCCACTAGTGACTCACCTCTATCAGCTATGCTCTATGACTTCCCCAAACAGCACGACCAGCTGGGGGACCAGGTGTTAAGGCACATGAGCCTTGGGAGGAGGACGTAGCATTTTGGTTCCAAACCATACCAATGAGCTCACTGGATGGTTTTACACACAGCATGCAGTGTTCCAACACAGCCTCCTTTTATCCAGCCCAGACCCAAATCTCAACTCAGTTTTAATCCCTTTCATAGACACCTGATGAGTTGTGATGGCCAACACCACTCAGGACCAGAATTTCATTGAGAACTGTCAGGATCATGCGTATTTATACAGAATGTGAAAAGGGCTAGTCCATGGAAGTGTACCCAAAGAGGCAGCTGGTGGAATTGGCCTCACAAACATACAAGTGCTCTTCTAAATATATGAGGACAACTCAAAACTGAAAAAGACAGACCAAATATTCAACTCAGCAAGATTTTAAAAAGAAAAAAAAATATTTGCATCTTTCAGAACAATCCAAAACGGTGGGGTTTGGGATTAAAAAGTCAAGGATGCACTAAAGTTGCCAGGAAAAAGTCTCCCCTGTGCTAAAGATTCTTCAGGGCTGATTGACTAATTAGAACTTCTATGATTGTGGAGAGCTGGAATGTTACAGGTCCAGAGTCAAATTATCATGGGCTACCTTTAGCCCCCTTTTGTGTTTGAACTAACAACCTGTGAATATTAGGTAAGTTCTTTTTGTAATGTACAGACCCTTAGCTTCAACCAACCCAAAGGCTAAGAGTGTCATCAGACAGCATCTGAGGCTTATGAAAGAGGCTTCCCCACTTTGCTGTAACTCACATATCTGGAGTTCCCACCAATGCATTTTTAAAAGTACCTTGGTTTGTGATTTTTCTTCACTCTGTTACTATAAAAACTCCACAAAACTATTACTACATTGGAATGTGGTATTGAGGGCAGCCTGAATCTGTTCTCAGGCTATGGCTCATCTTTGGCTTCTGAATAAATGATCTCTTTATTCCCTCTGAGGTGAGAACTGTGCTTTTACATTAACACAAGGAAATATGCCATTTTGGATTTAAAGAAAGAAAACAAAGACTGATACAGACCACATTGCTGGACCAAGCACGGAGTCAATACTGAGAATGTAAGCTTGGGTACATACATTCAGTTAACAGTTGTTTACAAAGCCCTTACTCTGCACCAGGCTGTGTTGGCACTGGATACAGTGTGGGTGGAGAGTAGGGTATAGAAAAGAAAGGCATCAAGATTAACATGAAAAAAAGCCAGTTATCAGAGAGAGTAGAAACTCCTCCCCACCAGGGCTACATGTAAAGACAGCATGTGTGAGAAAAGCACATGCAAATGTGGACGAAGACAGTGCTATACAAACGGTTCATGAAAGGTCACGATGCAAGGACTTTTGAGCCTCCAACCCATGCCAGCTCTCTAGCCTACCTCCATCCTCAGGACTGCTTTTCTCTTCATTAATAAACTATTTCTATTCCCATCCACATGTCCCTGGAGATGGAATGAGGGGAAGAATGTGGCAGCTTAGACTCAAGCAAGTGGAGGTGCTGAAAACATGTCAGTCTTTGAGGATGAGCATTAGCCAACATCCAGTCCCAGGGACTGGGAAAACTGCCTTTTTTTCTAAAATTTATTTTTTGTGTTTTGGAGTTGTGTGTGTGTGTGTGTGTGTGTGTGTGTGTGTGTATACAACTGGTGCCCACATATGCAGGGGCCAGAGGAGGACATCACCTGTCTGCCTCTACTGCTCTCCACAGTTTTCCCTTGAGGCAGGGCCTCTCACTGAACCATGAGCTCATCTTATATTTTGGGAGGGGCCTTGGCTGGTAAGCAGCAGGCCCCAATAATCCTCCTGCCTTCAACCTGCCCAGTGCTGGGTTACAGACACACATGGCTACACCCAGCGTTTTACTTGGGTGCTGGGAATCCACACACAGATCCTCATGTGGACACAGTAAGGACTCTTACTCACTGAGCCATGCCCCCAGTCCATGGAATAACTAACAAACTTTGCAGAGACCCAAATGCTGTGTCAAATGTGTGATCCCCTAAAAGATATGGAGACGTGTAGACTAAAGAGAGAGGCAAGGGGGGAGGAAGAGAAGGAGGAAGGAGACAGAAGGACTGAAGGAAGGAGGAAGGGAAGGAAGGAGAAAGAGAGAGGACAGGGATATAAGGAATGGGAGGGAGAGAGAGAAGGAGAGGGCAGAGGGATGGAAGGAAGGAGGGAGAGACAGGGAGGGAGGGAGAGAAAGAGGGAAGAAAGGAAAGGGAAGAGGGAGGAAGGGAAGGATAGAACCGAGGAATATAAAGAAGGAAGGGAGGGAGGGAGGAAGAGTAGAAGGAAAGGAGGGATATCTAGAGCATTAATGAGGCACACTTCCGGTTTTCAAGAGAGAAACCCGAGGGTGAAAGACCTGCCCTGGTCACCAGCATCCCATGTCAGAGAAAGAGGAGAAAGTCAGCATTCCCCACTCTTCCTGATCTGCTCAGATGTGAACAAGCAGCTTCCTGCTGCTAAGGACAGGAGCTAGTCCCACCTTTTTGCCTTCATCATGAAGGACTGTTCGCTGGACTGTGAGCCAGAGTAAACCCTTCCTTCCTTAAGTTGCTTCTTGTCACGTATTTAGTCACAGTCGGGAGAAAAGAAACCAATGCACAGTCCCATCTGTCCCGACTCAGATCAGCTATGGGCTGGGGATTCTTCTCCTGTGGAACATGCTGGTAGGGAGGTTACATCATGAAAATCATAGGAAAAGGGCCTGGAGAGATGGCTCAGTGGTTAAAAGCACTGGCTTCTCATGCAGAAGACCCTAATTCAGTTTCCAGCAGCCACATGGCAGCTAACAACCACCTATAACTCCAGTTCCAGGGGTTCTGACACCCTCTTCTGGCCTCTATGGGCACTGCATGGATGTACACACGCAAACACAATTAAAAATAAAATATAAGCCTTTTTAAAATTGGAAGAAGGGAAATTTAGATCACACTCTCTGGATCGTGTTGCTTCACAGAAGCACAAGCTGAAGCTACATTTTGTGCTGAGAGCCAGGACGGCCCTCAAATGCGCTGATGCATTTGGGTAGTGTTCCCCCCCGCCCACCCCCGGTCTGTCTGAATCAGGCACTAAGTTCTTTGACCAGGCCTGGAATATTCAAGGGGAAAAGCAGCTGAGGAAATGAAGGTGGCGGCAGTATTTACCACCTCATCATTTATTTATTTAGAGAGATTGCCTGTTCTCTCTGCTAATCTTCATATAACATGCCTCATTGCCCTCTACAGGCCCCAGGAGGACTTGCCTAGCATTTGTTTGGTTGAATTCATTCTTGAAGTCCTGTTTTCTGCTTGCTCATTACTTGCTCGCCTGGAAATACCCGAGAGAAAATGAACTGTATAAGAGCTGAACCTTTAACTCATTCTTGTCAGCTGGTGACAAATACAGGGCACAGTGGGCCTCTGCAGTTCAAGATGGAAAGGAAAACTCCATTGGTATGTTGCATTTGGAGTTGTATGCTTAGCTCTATCAGGAGGAGTGAGGCTGCGCAGCCACAAGCATGATTCGTCACTATGACAAATGCCCTCAAGAGAGGCTGGAGAGATGGCTCAGCAGTTAAGAGCACTGACTGCTCTTGCAGAGGACCCAAGTTTGCTTCCCAGCTCTCACATCAGGTGACTTACAACCATCTGTAACTCCAGCTCCAGGGAATATGATGCCCTCTTCTGGCCTTCCAGGCACCTGCACTCAGGTTAAAAATAAAACTAAATGTTTTGGAGAGATGGCTCAGCAGTTAAGAGCACTGACTGACAGAGACAGAGAGACAGAGACAGAGAGAGACAGAGAGAGAGACAGAGAGACAGAGAGAGAGACAGAGAGAGAGACAGAGAGAGAGAGAGGGAAAGAGAAGGAAAGAAAGGAAAAAAGAAAGGAAGGAAGGAAGGAAGAAAGAAAGAAAGAAACAAACAAACAAACAAAGAAACCTGGCTCAAAAGAAGAAACAAAGAAAGAAAGAAAGAAACAAAGAAAGAAAGAAAGAAACAAAGAAAGAAAGAAAGAAAGAAAGAAAGAAAGAAAGAAAGAAAAAGCCCTCCAGGAGATACCCCTAGTGACCTACTTCCTCCAGTAAGGCCCTACCTAACTTCTATTACCTCCCAATAATGCTAATGAATTTATGAATCTTTCATTGGATTAATCCATGGAGGAGGTCACAGCTCCCACGATCCAATCACCTCTCCATGATTGGGTCCACAGCTGCAGGATAAGCCTTCAATAAGTGTATCTTTGGGCGGGCGGGACACGTCACATCAAAACCATGACACAAGGCAAGGTAGAGCCATAAGAGTAGGAACTTGTATGTAGGGCCAGCTCCTGCTCCCACATCACAGTGGAGTCTCTTTGAAGAACCCCTTTCTTCAAGCCTGGGTCTGAGGCTGCCAGATCTACCCACCCCATTCCTGGGCTTAGCATCCACCCTAAGTTCCAAATCCTAGTTCCACCCGTATGAGTTATTTTTCTAATGACTGTGACAAAAAAAAAAAAAAAAACATGATAGAAAGAACTTAAGGAAGGAAGGGTTTGTTGTGGCTCACAGTCTGAGGACACCATCCATCATGGTGGGGAAGTCATAGTGGCAGGAGTGTGAGGCAGCTGGTCACATGGCATCCACGGTAGGAAGCAGAGAGATGAATGCTGGTGCTCAGCTCACTTTCTCCTTCTTATTCAGTCCAGGACCCCAGCCCATGGAGTGGTGCTGTCCATATTCAGAGTGGGTCTTTCTACAAAATAACTCAGTCTAGAAGCTTCCTCACACACATGCCCAGACGGTTGTCGCCTAGGTGATTCTAGATCCTGCCAATTCAATAATGAATATTCCCCATTGCCTCTCCCTGAGTTCTGGCCCTTGTCCTAAGCCCACATTCCTTCTGAAGCTGTATCCTTAGGAACAGCCTTTCCACCTCCTTCAGTGTGTCACACAGAAGGGTAAAGAGCCAGCCCCACACAGGATGTGATGGTCTGGCCCTCTTAGGCATTGGTAAGGATGGCTTGGCTGTTTGTGGCCAGGGCTGTTGCCAGACTTCCAGTTCTCTCTAAGGCCCCCACAACATCAGCCCTGAACTTTCCACACCTTCTGAGGCCTCTTCCCTGGGCTACTGAGCTCTGTGCCCTCTCAGCATTCTTGGCTTGTTAACTTCATAAGCCATTGACAATTGGTCTCTGATTCTGAGCAACTCATTTCTTTAATCCTAAGAATAGTCTCCAACGATTAGGTAGGTCATAGTCGTCAGACACAGTTGTCTTTGGCCCTGCAGTGCTCAGAGGTACTATAGCACATTGAATTCTGTTCCCTTTCTTTGTTGTGTCTGGCAAGGTCTCTTTCTTGCCTTGGGGGGGACGGGAGAGTCCATGTGTCATCCCTGGTTTAGGGACATGAGTTGTAGACTTGCCCATCCCTGTAGCTCTAAGTATTGATTGGAAGTCTATCAACTGGCCTGACTGAGGTCATCTACTGAGATAAAGACCCAATGAGTTCAGGTAGGCTGGTAGGAAGCCAACCAATGAGCCATGATGGAGATATCTAACTTTTGGTTAGAAGCCACCCTCAGGAGACCTGACTGGAGAGGCAGACTGGTCAGGACCAAGCATCATGTGTCCACCTCTTAGAACAAGAACTCCATGCAGGGAGGGGGTAGTACAATGATTAAAATCTTTTGCCGTTTTGGCAGAGTACTTGGGTTTGATTCCCAACACCTACATTAGACAGCTCACAACCATCTGTAACTCCAGCTCCAGGGCATCCAACACCTTATTATGGCCTCTGCAGACATTGCACTCATGTGCACACATACACACACCAAACATCATTAAAAATACATCTAAAAAAGAAAAGAGTGCATCAATGGGTTGGGGAGATGGTTCAGTCAATAAAGCACTTGCCTTGCAAGTAAAGGACCAGAGTTCAATTGCCAGAACCTATGTAAGAAAACACTGGGTGTAATGGCTTGTCATTTTAATCCCAGTTTTGGGGAGGCAGAGACAGGTAGATCCCTGGGGCTTGCTGGATGACCAACTTGGCCAAATTATCAGCAAGTTCTAGGCCAGTAAGAGATCCTGTCTCAAAAAATAAGGTGGATGGCACCTGAGGATGATAATGGAGGTTGTCCTTTAGCCTCCATATGCACTAAAATGCACACACACACACACACACACACACACACACACACACACCACAAATGCATACACATACACAGGCACTCAAAACCATACACACACATAAACACACAATGCACTCAAATGCATGCACACACATAAACACACACGTATACACATATCCAAATGCATACACACATGCACCCAAATGCATGCAGACAGAATGATACACATGCACACATGCACTCAAATACATATATACACACCTAAATGCATGAACACATGCATGCATCCAAATGCATATACACATGAACACAGATAAGCATACAAATATATACACAAACACACACATTCATACAAAGATTCGCATACAAACATACACACACACACACACACACACATACACACAAGCCGCACCATAAAGCACAGTATATCTTAAAGAACAACATATCTTAAAGACAGCATTTTCTTCTACACTGCAGTCTGTATGCCATGGAATTTAAATCTGCACAACTCAGAAATATATTCAAAAGAGGTTGAGAAATCGAGGGGATAAGAATGTAATAGACGATAATTAGAAAAATGAGAATATTTTCATGAATGTTTTGAAGGCATTTAATAGAGGGCAATGGTGATGCATCTAGACTGGAGCCTGCCTCCTGCCACCAAAAGTTAACTAGTTTCTCATGGCCCTTTGATTTTTCCTTAGCAAAAGAAAATTGTGATGCTAACTGAATGGAACGTTAAGTGCAAAAATTAAGTAAAATTGCATATAAAGTACCCAGTTCAGGACCTTACACATTGTAGATTTGGGAACTAGTAACTCTTGATCTCTTTGTGATTGTTTTTAAGATGGTAGTAATGGGTGTCCTTAGTGTCACTCATCATCAGCAGAGGCCACAGGGAGTCACTTTGATATGCAGAGACCTGGCTGCCAGGAGCATCCTGACCCTTCCTCATAATATTCTTTAATTTATATTTTAATTTTTAATTATGTGTATGTGCATACATGTGCATGTGAGTGCAGTACCCACGGAGGCCATCAGTTTCCCTGTAGTTGGTAACCGTGAGCCACCTGATATGTGTGCTGGAAACAGAACTCGGGTCCTCTGAAAGAGCAGCAGGCATCTCTCCAGCCCCTAGTATTCTGATAATGATCAAATGCTGCTCATATGGAAGACCATTCTGTAGTGGGATTCTAAGGATGAATGAGGGGGGTTAGAGAATCAGCTCTGTGTGAAGTGGCAGTGTGACAGGGGTGGAAACAGATCAACAGGTGGTGGTTTGCATGCACTACATCTCAGAGGAAAGGGCTTCTTCTGTGGACCTGGCAAGTGCAATGCAGTGCTGAGGGAAACAGATTAGTTACTTTTCTCATTGCTGTGACAAAATCACCCAACAAAAGCAATTTAAGGATGGCAAGGGTTCATTGTGGGTCAGAGTTTGAGGACACAGTCCGTCATGGTGGGAAGGCATGGTGGCAGGAGTGTGAGGCAGCTGCTCACATCGCATCCACAGTCAGGAAGCAGAGAGATGAATGCTAGTGCTCAGCTCATTTTCTCCTTTTTACTCAGTCCAGGACCCCAGCCCATGTGATGGTCATGCCCACATTCAGGGTGGGAGTTGTTCACCTCAGTTAAACCAATCTAGAAACTCCCTCACAGACGTGTTCAGAGGTATGTCTCCATTGTGATTCTAGATCCTGTCAAGTTGACAATATCAACTATCACAGGAAACTTCTAGAGAAAGCAAAAATAGGGTAGGCCATGAAGGACCAGTGGCAGTGGTAAGGACAAGGCCTCAGGTGGCACTGCAGATGACACAGCCCTGGACCAAGGGGGGGGCATTGTGTTGTGAACCAAGGACTGGTGGAAGAGGCAGAAGGAGATAGGCAGTACCTTGTCTCTGGAGCCTTGTGAGCAGTATTTAGACTTTTTTCTGAGTATAATGCCAACCAAATACTTAAACAAAAACTACTGGAAGAGAGTATGGGGTGAACACTTTAAGATACCAGCCAAGGCCATGATTGGTTAGATAACACCCTCCCCCAAAGCACAGGCAACAAAAGCAAAAGTAGACACATGGGATTATCACAATGTAAGACATGTGCAAGGCAAACAAAATAGTCTGAAAGGGAGATGTGCTCACTCTCCATAATATAACAGGATTATGCAGAACATACAAAGAACTCAAGAATTCCCAGATAGTGGTGTTTAGTCAAGGCCCCTAGAGGAACAGAACTGATAGGATGAGGATATATTGAAAGGGGGTTTACGAGATTGGCTTACACAGTATGACTAGAGTATTCCTACAGTGGCTTTCTTACACAGGACAGGCCGAGAATCCACTAGCTTCTCAGTCCACAAGGCTGAGTGTCTCAGCAGTTTCAATCTGGGGCCAAAGGCCTGGAGGAACTACTGGTCTGCAGACCATGTGGGAAATCCAAAGAAGCTGGTTCTTGCAACAGGGAAGGAATCAGTAGAGGCAGCAACATGGTAGATGAACAAAGTTCTTGTTCTCAGCCAAGTGAGAATAAAAGCAAATCTTTCCTTCCATGATCTGCTATCTGGGATGACACCAGAAAGTGCTCCCCACATTTAGGATGGGTCTTCCCACATCAATTAGCAATCAAAACAATCCCCTAAAGACGTGCCCACAGGTCAAGCAATGTAGATAATCCCTCGTGGAGACTCTCCAGGTGATTCTAGGTTGGGTCAATTTGTCAATCCAAGCGGGCCATCACAAACGGAAAGATGAAGCAATTCAATTTTAAATGGACAAAAATCCAAATAGAGTTATCTCAAAAGAAGAGCAAGAGACCAAGAAGAAAATGAGAAAATTCTCCAATTCACTAACCTCAGGGAAACACAAATCAAAACACGACAAGATAGCACACCATCCCAGTTAGAATAGTGTTCTAGTTTTATTTCTGTTACTGTGACAAATATCCTGACAAAACGCAATGTTGAGGAAGAAAGAAAATATTGTAGCCCACAATTCCAGATCACAGTTCATCATTTCAGGAACGTCAAGGCAGGAACTCAATCAGCTGGTCACATCACATTCACAGTCAAGAGCGGAGAGAGAATAAATACTTGCTCTCAGCTAGCTGTCTCCTCTCCTGTATAGTTCAGGATCCTCTGCTTAGGGAATGGTACCACCCATATTGGACTGGGTCTTCCCACATCAATTAACAATCAAGATATTCCCCCAAGGATATGCCCACAGGCCAACCTAATCTAGGTAATTCATTAGGATTTTTCCCAGGTGATTCTAGGTTGTATCAAGTTGACAGTTATACTAACAAGCATCAAAAAGTCATTGAAAAATGAAGTGTGAAAACACATGAATAAGTGAAGGAAATGTAGAGTTTGTCCATGATGGACTTTTACTAGACTGTAAAGAAGAGTAGTGTTGTTGTCTGTAAGAAAATGGATGGAACTGGGGAGCATCATGTTAAATGAAATAAGCCAGAATGAGACAGGCAAATGTTATAGGTTTTATTTCACATGTGGAAGCTAGAGGGGAAAAAGTCATAAAAGCAAAAGGAGAGGGTCAGAAAGATGGCTCAGTGGGTAAAGCACTTGCTGTGCTAGGCTGACAACCTGAGTTTGGTCCTCAGAACCCACATGAGGGTAAGAAGGAGAGAATTGATTCCACAAAGTTATCCTTTGATTGCCACACATGTGCTGTGGCATGTGCATGCCTGTAGTCACACATACACACACACACACACACATCACACAAATAATAATAATAGTAATAGGAACTAAAAGGAGAGATGGGCTGGATCAGTAGTAAAATGCTTGCTTTGACCCATGGTATCACACATAAAAAGAAAGGAAAATAAAAGCAGAAAACCTGAGAGATAATTCTAGTTTCCTTTGTGTTGCTGTGGTGAAACACTCTGACCAAAAACAACTTGGAGAGGAAAGGATTTATTTGGTTTATACTTCCAGGTCACAGTCCATCATTGAGGGGAGTCAGAGCAGGAACTCAAGCAGGAACCATGGAGGATGCTGCTTGCTGGCTCACTCACAGGCTCATGCTTAGCTAACTTTCTTATACAGCCCAAGACCACCTGCCTAGGGAATGGTGCCACTCACCATGGGCTGCACCCTCCTATATCAGTTAACACTCAAGACAATCCTACACCAACATGCCCATAGATCAACCTGATCTGGGAAAATCCCTCAATTGAGACTTCTTTCTTGGACTCTAGGCAGTGTCAAATTGATTGTTAAAGCTAATTACAACAGAGGTAGAAGAAAATGGACAGGAGAGAGAGCAACAAAACATAATAGAGGGGTGCACAGCATCAAAGTACGCTATGTATACATGTGGAAGTGTCATAGTGAAGCCTTTTATTTTGTCCAGTTAATATAGAATGATCATTTGTTTTTTAAAAGACCAAGGGCTGGAAAGATGGCTCAGTTGGTAAAGTGCTTGTCTTACAAGTATGAGGACCTAAGTTCTATTCCCAGGTCCCCTTTAAAAATGTCCAGTAATGGTGGAGCATGCTTGTGATCCCAGAGATGGCAAGAGAAGAGGTAGAGCAAACGGAGTCCAGGAAGTTCACTGGCCAGCTAGCCTGGCCTATTTGATGAAGTTCCAGGCCAATAAGAGACCCTGTCTCAAAAGATAGATGGTACCTGGGAACTGACATCCAAGTTTGTCCTCTGACCAACATGTGCATGTGCATGCAAGTACACAGGTACATGGGTATCCCTCCATAATACTTACCACATACCCCACATAAAATAAATAAATAGGTAGATTAATAAAATATGATACAAAGTAACAAATGCTAGTGAAGAGATAGGGAAAAAGGGAGCTTTCTAAAAAAATTTTACATTTATTTCTTTATTTTATGTACAAGCATGTTTTTGTATGTGCATGTACAGGTCAGAAGACAGCTTGCAAGAGTCAGTTCTCTCCTTCTACCATGTGAGTCCTGGGGATTGAACTCAAGTCATCATTATTGACTGCAACCACCATTACCCACTAGCCATCTCACTGTCCCCAAGAAAAGGAAACTGCAGTGTGAATGTAAATTTATAGTCACTCTAGGGGCACCACTGTGCTTAGAGAAAACTTGGAAGACAAGGTGATGGGATGAGACCTTCCCAAGGTTGTAACCCATCTCACTGAACCTCACTCACCTTTCCACTGCACACAAAAGAAAGGCAGCCTCATGTCAAGTCCCCCTCCCAGAATACCTTTGGAGTGGCCATAGGTGTCCCAGGGAGGACAGCTGCCCACCATCCTCTTCAGACAGTGTCTCAGTTTCACTTCCAAAGGCTCCTAGACTGAGCAGCTTCAAGAGGACTTGGGGGTGGTTCATCTTGGACAAGAGAATCTGAGCTCTGTCACCTCAGCTGCTGTGCTGATGACTCAACTTGACACAAACTAGAGTCACCTGGGAAGAGGGAACCTCAATTGAGGAATTTCCTCCATCAGATTGCCCTGTAGCCAAGAAAATTAGCATTTTCTTGATTGCTAATTGATATAGGAGGGCTCAGCCTACTGTGGGTGGTGCCAGCCCTGGGCAAGTGACCCTGGACTGTATAAGAAAGGTAACTGTGCAAGTCAGGGGAAGCAAGCCAGTACACAGTGTACCTCCATGGTCTCTGCTTCTGTTCCTGTCACCAGGTTTCTGCCTCGAGTTCATGCCCTGGATTGCTTTGTTGATAGACCACAACCTATAAGTCAAATAAACTCTTTCCTCCCCAAGTTAGTTTAGGTCTGCTTTATCACTCCAACAGAGAAGCAAGCTAGAACTGCAGTAACGGGTTCTAGCACGCAGCCTCGGCAACACCCAAGCCCACCTAAGCCACAGCATGCAGCCAAAAGCAGCCCCCAAAAGATGTTTTAAGTCTCAAATCCTTGCTGGAATGCACAAAATTCCCATTTTCCCCAGCATAGATTGAAACACTAGAAATAGCCAACTTTCTGGTGACCCTGAAGAGTGTTCCTTGGTGCCAAGTTGAGGCTTCCATTAATGATCCACCCCCTGGAACATCTTCCTACAGTCTCATCAGAGAAGATGAGATCTGATGAGAGGGAGGAGGGAACGGTTGATTGCTGGAAGGATTCAGCCCTTTCTATGCACACATCACCAGCACCATTTTCTCTGAATCAGGATAATCATCTCTCAAAATCTGGAAACCATGTCATTTAGAAAATTAGAGTAACAGCAAAACCAAAACAAGAGTGGAGATAGAAAATAACTTTTGAAGGCCAAAAAGATGAACCATGCCACATGGCTCCCCAAGAAATCTGCATGAATGGATTCCTCTTATACTCTCATCAGTGTGAATTTTTGGTTTATTTTTTTAAATTATGTATATGTGTATGTGTGTGCATGTGAGTGCAGTGCCCATGAAATCCAGAAGAGGGTGTCAGATCCCCTGGAGCTGGAGTTACAGGCATTAATGAGCTGCCATGTGGATTCTGGGAACAAAACCCCAGTTCTCTGCAAAAGCAGCACAAGCTCTTAAACTCTGGGCCATCTCTCCAGCCCCCAGTGTAAATTTTTAAATCAATCCTTTGATTCAATCTCTTCACAAGTAAGAAAAAGATCAAAATATCTGTGCAGACTTCACAGGACTAATGAAGATCAAGCACCTCTCCAGCTTTATTTTACCTCTCATAAAAAATGTGTTTTGCAGAGACACAAGGAAAGAAAAAGTCCTGAAATCCAAAGTTAAAAGAGTTGTAGATGGAACGCATCAACGTGGTTGAGCATGGCTGTAATCTCAGCACTAAGGCTGAGGCAGGAGGATCTCTGTGAGTCAAGGCTAGCCTTGGCTACAGAGTGACTCTCTCTCTCTCTCTGTCTCTCTCTCTCTCTCTCTCTCTCTCTCTCTCTCTCTCTCTCTCTCTCTCTCTCTCTCTCTCTCTCTCTCTCTCTCTCTCTCTCTCTCTCTCTCTCTCTCTCTCTCTCTCTCTCTCTCTCTCTCTCTCTCTCTCTCTCTCTCACACACACACACACACACACACACACACACACAAACACCAAGAGCAAGGCAGCAAGATTACCCAGCAGATAAAGCCACCAAGCCTGACCACCTGAGTTCAGTCCCTGGGACCCACATGTTAGAAGGAGAGAGCCTCCCACAAAAAGTTGTCTTCTGGGACTGGAGAAATGGTTCGCCAGTTAAGAACACTGGCTGTTCTTGCAGAAGACCCAGGTTTTTTTTTTAATGAACTCTCTAAACCCAAGCTAGCACACAGGCATTTTTACTCAGGGAAAAAAAGCATGCTTTGGAGAAAATGCAGAGGCTTCCGTGTTTGCTCTGAGCTGAGGACAAAGCTTAGCGTTTGGGTCCTGCTGGCTCCCATTGTCAGTGAGCTGCCAGTGAACTGGATAGAGTCTGTGCACTCTGCCTTTCTAACTATGGGGAGCCAGGCTGCCAGCCTTTGCAACAGCATCAGGCAGCAGGCTGGAGATGACATTTCAGACCCCAGGTCCTAGGAGATACGCAGGACACTGTGCTAGGTGAACCCGAACAAAACAGCACCAGAACAAACTGTTTAAAAATGTAAAAGACCATGTCCCCTTTATCAGCTCTGACTGCCGTTCCTGCAGATTTCTCAAAAGTGAAACTGGCCCCAAGCAGGGTAGCGGAATGAATGGGATGGGGGCAGACAGGGATGGGTGCAAACCCAGGAGCAGGGATCAGGCCATGGACACCCAGAGAGAAACAAATAAAAGAGAGCTGAAGGAGGCCTTTAGCTTCTGAAGAAGCTGAATCTGTTCAAAGCCAGGGCTTCTCCTGTGTGGCTTAAAATCCATCAGGCTGCAGTTCAAAGTAAAGAGTGCAGAATGCCTAGGGCAAGATACTCTGGTCCCTGAACAAGGTCTAACATTGAATAAATGAATAAACAAATAAATAAATGAATGAATAAGTAAGTAAGTAAGCAAGTAAATAAAATCTGGGCCACTAAGATGGCTCAGCAGCTAAAGGTGCTTGTTGCCAACGCTGGATGATCTGAGTTCAATCCCCAGCATCCACATAGTGAAGGAGAGAACTGACTCCCACAAGTTATTCTCTGACTTCCACATGCATGCCATGGCATGTTCATGCACACCCCTCCTCCATAAATGAATAAAATGTAATTATTGTTTTAAGTTATGATGTGGCTGGGGCTGTAGCTCAGTGGCAGAACACTTGCCTAGTATGCTCAAGGCCCTTTGTTCAATCCCAGCACTGCAAATGTAAAATTTCAAATATGGCACAGACGGTATGGTACCTGCTAGGCAAACATGAAGCCCTGAGTTCATGTGAAAAATCTAGGCTGGGCAGAGCATGTCTATAACCCTAGTGCTCAGATGATTGGGCAGGAGAGGGAATGGGGCAGGCAGATCTTTACAGCATATCACCAGCCAGTCTAGCTGAGTCAGTGAGCTGTCGGTCCAGTTCAAGACCCTGTCCCAAAAATAAGATGGAGAGTGATCAAAGAAGGCACCCTATATGGATTTCTGGCTTCCACATGTGCATGTGCGCGCACGTGCGCGCACGCACACACACACACACAGAAAAAAAATTCATGATGAATGTTGATAGGAAGCATTCCTTGTGCTCAGTAAAATGCCTTGGCCTTGTCTACACTGTGGTTCCCCTCCCTTACATGTGTGGCTTCCAAGGTCTCCATGCAGTGGGACTGGGACGGGAGACAGGACACTGACTTTTTAACCTCAGCACATGGCTGATGAGAAAGAAGAGCCTTACAGCCATGCCATGCCAGCTTCAAGGGAGACTGAAAGTGGGATGCTCTGGAGGCTCTGGGACCCACATTGTGGATGTAGCTACTAGCAGGTAGCAGGCACTGCCTGCCACCAGGAGAGGGCATCCAGATCCTTCCTGTGGATGTTGCCATATTTGGCTAGCCTGGTCCATGGATGGAAGTGCGTCAGTGGAGACTGTGCAGGTTAGTTTTAACTGTCAATTTGGCAGAACCTAGAATCATCTGGGAAGACAGTCTTTTTAAAATATTTTCTTTATTTGTGTGTGTGTGTGTGTATGAGTGTATTGCCTGCATGTATGTAAGTGTGTCCATGTTGTGCCGTGCCCTCAGAGGTCAGAAGAGGGTGTCAGGTCCCCTGAAACTGGAGTTACAGACAGTTGTTAGCCACCATGTAGGTGCTGGGATTCAAACCCAGGTCTTCTGTAAGAGCAGCCATCTCTCCAGCCCCTCACTTTCTCCTTTTCACTTAGTCCAGGACCCTGGCCTATGGGATGATGCTGCCCACGTTCAGGCTGGGTCTTCCCACCTCATGTCTGGAAACACTCTCACAGACATGCCCAGAAGTGGGTCTCCTAAGTGATTTAAGATCCAGTTGTTCAAGTTGACAGTGAAGATTAACCTACACACACTCCTTTAAAACTGTAAATACTGGGGCTTCCACTCCATTGTTTGTAATCTTAGTGCTCTGGCCTTTGGTATTGAAGACAGAACTGAATATAATTCACATTCATCCTGTAGCTAAGCTTAGATTATCTATCATGCACCCTCTCAGATGCTCTCTAACCCTCAGCAAATCACAGTCAATGAGAGCAGAAGAGAGGATAATATCATAGATGGGAAGTGAATACAAAGGTATCACTCACCTGCCTTCTCAGAGCTTCCATATGAAGGGTCTAAAGCAGCTTTCAGCCCGTCCCTGGCATTCATTCTGGTGTTCACCACCAAGGAACCAGTGATGACTATGAGCTCTGGCAGTGGGCTCCATGTCCACATTGTCTTCAGATCTCCGGCAGCATTGTTCTCTGAACTCTGGTCATCACAGACAAGTGTATGGTATTGATTCCGATGCATAGTGGGAACACAAAGGGCAATAAGATGCTTAATGTCTGTTTAGCTGGGGCCACTGTAGGGGACGGAGGGAAGGTTCTGTTATAGGTCTATGTCTATCGCTATGATAAAAAATACCCTGACAAGGGATGGAGAGATGGCTCAGTGGTTAAGAGTACTTGCTACTCTTGCAGAGGACCCAGATTCAGTTCTCAGCATCCACACGGAGGCTCACAACCATCTGTAACCCCAGTTCCAGAGATCTGATGCGGTCTTCTGGTCTCTGTAGACACTGCACTCACATGTACACACATGCATAAATAAAAAAATTAAAAATTGTTTGAAAATGGAAACTTAAAAAAGGTTCAGTGATTTGAATGAGAAATATTCCCCACAGGCTCATGTATTTGAACACTTGGTATGTGGGACCAGTTGGTGGTGCTGTTTGGAGAGGTCATGGAATATTTAGGAGGTGCAGCCTTGCTGGAAGAAATATGTCCCTGGGGGCGGACTTTGAGTTGTCATAGCCTTGCCCACCTTCCAGTTCACGCTCTCTGCTTCATGTCTGTTGTTGAAATGTGAGCTCTCAGCTTCCTGCACTTGCCACCATGCTTGCTGCCCACCACCTGCTGCCATGATGCCCCACCATGATGGACTCTTGTCCCTTTGGAACTGTAAACTAAAATAAACTCTGTCTTCCATAAGTTGCTGTTGGTCATGATGTCTTTCATAGTAACAGAAAAGTAACTAGCGCAGAAGGGTTTATTCTGGCTTACACTTTGGGTACAGTCCATCATGGTGGGGAAGGCAAGGCAGCTAGTCATGTTGCAGCTGCAGTCGGGAAGAAGAGCATGATGGATGCTTGTGCTCAGCTTGCTTTCTCCTTTTTACATAGTGTAAGACTCCTGCCTAGGGAATGAGCCTGCCCACAGTCATGCTGAGTCTTCCCATACCAAGTAACCAAATCAAGACAGTCTCTCACAGATTAATCCAGACAATCCCTCATAGGTGTGGCAGAGGCTTATCTCCCAGGTGAGTCTGGATATTGTCAAGTTGACAATTAAAGCTAATCATCACACTGTGGATCTGAGTCCTGAGGGACACAAAATACTGCACCAGGGACACATGGTTATAAGCCGAAATAAGAGGGGCTGGAGAGATGGCTCAGCAGTTAAGAGCAGTGGTTGCTCTTGCAGAGGACTGGGATTTATTTCTCAGTACCCACTTGGCAGCTCACAACCACCAGTAACTCCCATTCAGGGGATCTGATGCCCTTTTTTGGCCTCTGCAGGCACCAGGTACACACATGCTTCACAGACATATATGCAGACCCACAGACATACACCTAAAATAAAAATAAATCTAAAATAATTATGCTGAGCATGATGGTACATGCCTCTAATCTCAGCACTTACAAAGTGAAGAAAGGCAGATCTCTGTGAATTTGAGGCCAGCCTGATCTACATAGCCAGTTCCAGGCTAGCCAGGGTTACATAGGGAGAAAACCCTGTCTCAAAAAAAAAAAAAAAAAAAAAAAAAAAAGAGAGAAGAAATCGTACTAGAGGCAGTTTATTTAAGAAAGGGAAGGCAAGCTTGCAAGATGGATCAATGGGAAAGGACACTTGCTGCCAAGCCTAAGGACCCGAGTTTGATCCTCTGGAACCCACATGGTAGAAAGAGAAAATCAGTTCCTTCAAGTTGTCACTCTGACTTCCACATGCAACTACCCTATAGCACTCAAGAATGTAAATAAATATTAAACTAAAAGAGAAAGTGAATACAGTCCCCAAACTGGGAGAAACCATCCACTCAAACATGCTGACCTGGGAGTCTCCTGAACCAATTACATGGCACCAGCCTCTCCCATTTTTATATCATGGGCTTTTCTCAAATACTCTCTTTTTGTTACAAATGGTCCAGGTGGGGTTGGGCTTCCAGTCCTTGGCTAAATGACTCATATGTTAATCCTTTTCCAAAATTTTTATTATATTTTATTTATTTTTCATGTATATGTGTGTGCATGCATGTACCATGGCTCAGGTGTGGAGGACAGAAGAGAATCTGCAGGAGGTGGTTCTCCCCTTCCTCCATATGGGTCCCTGGGATCAAACTCAGGTCCTTAGGTTTGGAAGCAAATGCCTTTATCCACTGAGCCATATTGCAGGCCTCTCATATATTAATCTTGCTGCTCATGTCTCTAAAACTTCTGGCCACAATTCAAAGTAAAGAGACATGCCAGAACTGAAGCAAAGACAAGAGCCTAGATGGGAGAGAAAGGGGGACTGGAAGAAAAAGGATTTGGGCAAAGAGGAAGAATGCCCAGGGCAGAGGAAGATAGAACAAAGCCCACTTAAGCCTAAAGACTGCATGGAACTGTCTTCTTAACATAGAAGTCTGGCCCCTTATGAGAATAACATGCTCTTCCATTGAGTGGTAAAGCTGGACTGCATTTTAAACAGGTAAGTTTAGACCAAGAGGATTCTCCTTTCTCTAATTTATTTTTCTTCGAAATGAAGAAGCAGGCACAATAAAAAAAAGGAAAACAAAGAAAGAGAAAAACCCTTTCAGCTCCTGTCTTTGCTCAATGGAGCAGGCTGCTTTCAATAATGCCTTTGTTTCCTCCTCAGAATCACATGTCACCTTACCAAGGTTCAGTTTAATTCCTCTCCGTATATTAGGAGAAATGGCTTGCATTGATCCGCAATAGAATCTAGGTATTTAGGGATCCCCACCACCACGGTACTTAAATTGAGATATGTCAATTTAAAACCTACATTCCTAAATCCCATTTCTTAGAAACTGTAATAAATAAAGCAAAAGACTGAAATTGAATTTTTGCAAAAAGGAATTTAGGAGGAAAGAAAGCTATTATGCATCCGTCCAATTTAGTGGAAGAGAAGGCACATTTAAACTGAAGGTAGGCAGACCACTTTACCCTCCAGGCCTGGCAGAGAGAAACCTTGAAGAATGTTACCACAGGAGTGAACTCACCAGTCAGAAAAAGCATTATCAAGAAGTCCAGAAAAGATTGGGGGAACAGGAGGAACGATGAAGATACTCTTTTAGGCAGAAACCCAGTTGCTTTTTTTTTTGTTTTTTATCAGACTTTACCAACAAAAAGAGGCTAAAGTTTACCTATACTTAAGAGACCCAATAAGGTTGTTGGTATGACTTAAGCAATGAACGATTCATCGGTGTTGCTTTGTTGTTGGTTCTGGTGGGTTGTTTGTCTGTTTTTTCAGTACTGGAGACAGAACTCAGGACCTCATGCATGGTAGGCAGAAGCTCTACCACTGAGCCAATCCCCAGCCCCTCACTGGATGATTCTAAGCAGGTGCTCTACCACTGAGCCAGACCCCCAGTCCCTCAGTGTACGAGTATAGGCAGGTGTTCTACCACTGAGTCCCAGCTCTAGCCTCTCACTGGGGGATTCTAGGCAGGTACTCTATCACTGAGCCATGGTCCCAGCCCCTCCCTGGGGGATTCTAAGCAAACTCTCTAGCACTGAACTAAATCCCCTTCTTATTTTGAGACAGGGCCTCACTAAATTACCCAGGCAGGCTTTGAGCTTGCTAAGATCCTCCTGTCTCTGCCTCCCAAGTACCTAACTCGATAGAACTATGCCCCCAGGCCCAGCTCATTGCTGTTTTGATCCATGCCGTTAGTGTGTGTGCCTGTGTGTGTGTGTGTGTGCCTGTGTGTGTGTGTGTGTGTTCATGTTCCTGTGTGTGCATACATGAGGCCAGAGGACAACCCCGGATGTCATTCTTCAGGTACCATCTACCTCTTTCTTGAGACAGTCTCTCTCGCTGGCCTGAAGCCCACCAGGTAGGCTAGGCTGGCTGGCCAATGAGCCCCAGGGATCCACATGTCTCCATCTTCTGTGAGAGCTAGATTACAAGTGCATGGCACCTTGCCTGGAGGCTTTTATGTGAGTTCTGGGGATCAGACTCAGGTCCTCATTCTTACATGACAAGTGCTTTGCTGAGTCATCTCCTTAACCCTTAACTTTAATATTTTATTAATGATTTATTTTTATTGGGGCTGGAGAGATGGATCAGTGGTTAAAAGCACTGGCTGTTCTTGCAGGAGACCTGAGTTCAAATCCTAGCATCTACATGGCAGCTAAAAACCATCTATAACTCCAGTTCCAGGGGATCTGGTGCCTTCTTTTGTTCTCCGCAGGCACTGCACTACATGGGTGCACTTATACACATGCAGGCTCTACACTCATACACATAAAATAAAAATACATTTTAGAAAAGATTTATTTTTTATTTATGTGTAAGTAAATGTCACATGTGTATGCAGATGGCCCTCAGAGGCCAGAAGAGGGTATCAGATGCTGTCCTGGTTTGCTTTCTTTGTTGCTGTGATAAAACACTGACCCAAATCAACTCAGGAAAAAAAGGATTTATTTTACTTTACAAATTGTAGTCCACCATCAAAGGAGACTAAGATAGGAACTTGGAGGCAGGAACTGAAGCAGAGACCATGAAGGAATGTTGCTTAATCCCTTGCTTCCCCTGGCTTGCTCAGGTACCTTTCTTACACAGCCCAGGCCCACCTGCCCAAGGATGCACTGCCCACAGTGGGATGAGCCCTCCTACATCAATTAGCAAGCAATAAAATGCCTCATAGACAAGGCCACAGGCCAACTTAATGGAAGAAATGTCTTAACTGAGGTTCTCTCTACCCAGGTGACTAGTTTGTGTTAAGGTGACAAAAATTAACCGGAAGAGATCCCTTGGAACTAGAGTTGCAAGCAATTGTGAGGCACTTGGTGTGAGCGCTGTGAACCAAACTTCAGCCTTCTGGAAGAGCAGCAAGCATTCTTAACTGTTGAGCCATCTCTGCATCCCCCTTATTAGTTTTTGAGAGCAGTTTTAGGTTCACAGAAAAGTTGAGAGCAAGATTCAGAGATTTCCATATACCCTCTACCCTATATCTTGCCCCTCATTTCAGCATTCCCCTCCAGAGCAATGTCCCATGAACCTCCCGTGATTTACCATGATCACAAGGAGTGTGCTGTCCACATTAAGGTTCCCACTTGGTGTTCTGCTTTCTGTGCATTCAGAAAAATGTATAGTGGACATGTATCCACCATTACAGTGTCATGCAGGAAAGTTTCCCTGCTCTAGAAATCTTCTATGTTCCATCGCCCCCTCTCATTTTCTGTGCATTCAGAAAAATGTATAGTGGACATGTATCCACCATTACAGTGCCATGCAGGAAAGTTTCCCTGCTCTAGAAATCTTCTATGTTCCATCACCCCCTCTCACTAGTCACCTTCCCATCACTGACAAAATACTTGAGCAAATAAACTTAAAGGAAGAAAATTTCATATTGTTTCTTTTCCTTGTTAGAAGCTTCAGTTCATGGTCACTTGGCTCCATTGTTCCTGAGCCGTCTTGAGGCATAATGAATGTCATGGTGGCAGCATGGCAGGAAGGAGGGTTCTCACTTCATGGTAGACAGGAAGCTGAGACATAGAGGGAGGAAGAGGTTGGGTACAAAATATACAATTCAAACCATACCTGAGACTGGCCACATTTAAAAAAACCAGGTGCTGTGGCACATGCTTATAATACCAGAGCTGGAGACAGAAGGATCCCTGGGACTCTGCCAGCCAACCTAGCATAACTGAGAAACTCCAGGACAGTGAGAGACCCTGTCTCAAAATACAAGGTGGGGATGGAAAGATTGCTTAAAGGGTGCCTAGCCCTAGGGGTAAGCTCTGGGTTTGATTGCGAGTCCCTGTGTCATGAGAGATAGAGGATGATTCCCAACACCAATCTCAGTTCTCCACACGCACATGCACACATGTACTCATGCATGTGCACGCATAGACACATGCACACACAAACGTACACATACATACAAACAGGAAAATGGAAAAATAGAAAGGAAGCAAGGTAGATGATGTCAGAGGAACCACAGCCAAGTTCTCTGGCTCCGCCCGCATGCACACACATGTACATGTGTATGTGCACACACAAAGATGCAACACAAGAAATTAATCTGGGTTCTGTCTGACCTCTGGACTCTCCATTCACATATACACACTTTCAGCTGAGCACACAGGAACATGCATGTATACTCACAAATACATATGTACACACACAGAGCCACACCTACAGTGACCTACTTCCTTAAACCAGGTCCCACCTCAAAACAGCCCATTCTTTGAGGAATTCAGCCACTTTCAGCTGAGCACACAGGAACATGCATGTATACTCACAAATACATATGCACACACACTGAGCGACACCTACAGTGACCTACTTCCTTAAACCAGGCCCCACCTCAAAACAGCCCATTCTTTGAGGAATTCAGCACCTCTGAAAAGCCTTTATCACACAACCCATATGACATCTGTATGAGTTCTCCCAAGACTCAGGAAGTGTCCTGGAAAAGAGGGCAGAAAGTCTATTAGAGCCAAAGGAGGGAGGTGGAGTGTCGTGGAGTATTATCTCCAGAGGTAACATGGTTGTTGCACTCCTGATCTCTTGGCATCTGTGACCTGCACAAGACATTTTTAGATTCAAAACATACCATCTCCCGCTGGGCATGGTGGTGCACGCCTTTAATCCCAGCACTTGGGAGGCAGAGGCAGGCAGATCTCTGTGAGTTCAAGGCCAGCCTGGTCTACATAGTGAGTTCCAGGACAGCTGGGGCTACAGGGAGACTCTGTCTCAAAAAGACATTATATATATCATTTCTCTCCCCCAATCTGGTAGTCACAGATCTTTTATACTGTCTCCTTAGTTCAGTCTTCTTGTTCTACAGTTCAAGTGATACAGTACCCAGCCTTTTTAGATAAGGATGAAGTTTTAGTTTTTTATTACATTTATTTATTTTTGGGAAACATCCATGTCATGGCCTGCATGTGGAGGTCATAGGACAACTTGCAGGGGTCAGTTCTGTCTTTCTACAATGTGGGTCCTAGGAATGAAGGCAGGTCATCGGGGTTGGTGGCAGATGTCTTTACCCACGGAGCCGTCTCGCTGGCTGAGGATGATTTTTTTTCTTCTACTTTCCAAATGTACATGGAAAAACTATGTTTTTGTCTTTCCTAAGAGACATCAGCAAAATCTCCTGTTACTTCAGATTTGGGTACATAAGAATTCAGAAGAAAGTTTGCTGAAAATAGATGAGAAAATAGATGGATTTGAAGATAAAATCATATTTCGAGCGTCTTATTTTGGTTTAGCTGACCTGTCAACTTCTTTGGCATTTTCTGATTAGAGGGACTGTAGAGATGGCTCTGCAGTTAAGAGCACTTGTAGCTCTTGCAGAAGACCCAAGTTCAGTTTCCAGCACCCACGTTGGTTGGCTCACAATTGCCTGTAACTCCAGCTCCAGGTAATCTGATACCCTCTTCTAGCCTCTGTGGGTGCTGCACACATATGACGCACAAACCAACATGCTGACACACACATACACACAAAAAAATATTTCAAAAAGAATTTTACAATTAGAGTCTCAATATCTGGCACTCTCCTAAGAAGAAAGGTCAGATTTACTTCTGTAGGGAACAGCAGTGTCCTCCCTACAAAACAGCAGAGTCAGGTGGGCTCATCCCTAGCAGGAATCAGGAAGATGTATCATTCCTGGGTGACCTAAGGGCTGCAGGCCTGGTCCGGAGGATGCCTGACATGAGACATCCTTGAGGAAGAGAGACCATGGCTCAGCCTCAAGAAGAAGAACCATGTATAAAACAGCATTAACTAGGTTCATTTTTCATTTCTTTAAGTAATTCATGTGTTACGTAGGCGAGTGCATATGTATGAAAGTACACATGCATAGCATCTATGCAGAGGTCACAGGACAAGTTTGTATGTCAGTCCCCAAGTACCGTCCACATTTTGTTTAAGATAGGGACTCTCATTCACCTGGACCTTCACCATGTGAGCCAGGCTAAGCTGAACATTGAGCCTCCAGGTGTCCGCCTGTCTCCACCTCCTGTCTCACTGATGCAAGCCCAGCTTTGTAGGTGGGGCCTAGGGATATGAACTCAGTTCCTTACATTTGCAAAGCAAGTGCTTTAACAGTTGGGCCATCTCCTAGCCCATATTAGCCAGACTCTGAAGGAAGCATCCCCCATAAGTGTTAGTCATGGACCTGGAGGTTTGCGAAGGGACAGTACATGTCAGGACAGTTCATCAGTACACCAGCTAACACAAGACTTGATCAAGGAGAAACTTTCCAGAAACTCCACCCAGTAGATGGTCCAACTATCCTCAGATGGCACCAGCTGAAAAATGAACCCATCTGACCTTTCACAGGTCTCCCATGAGTCCTGAGAGGGCTATTATTTGTCTTCAAATATCTTATTTCTTCTTTTTATGTGTATGTATGTTTTGTCTACCTGCATACAAGTGCACCATATGCTTGCAATGCCTGTGGAGGCCAGAAGAGGGCATTGGATCCTTTAGAATTGGAGTTCTAGATGACTTTTAGTCACCATCTGGATGCTGGGAACCTAACCTAGGCTCTCTGCAAGAGCAGCCAGTGCTCCTAACTGCTGAGCCACCTCTCCAGTCCCTTATTTGTCTTTCTAGACTAAGACCTTAAGACACAGAGAGTTTATGATGCCTGAGGTCAGCTAAGGCAGGTTGGGATTAGGGTTGAAAGAGGCAGTTTTATAATCCAAGTCCAATTCTCTCTTTTTAAAAGGATTTTATTATTTTTATTTTTTATGTATGAGTATATTGCCTGCATGTATGGAAATGCACCTGTGTCGTTCAATGCCCGCAGAGGTCAGATGAGGGTATCAGATTTCTCTAGAACTGGAGTTACCAATGGCTGTTAGCTACCATGTGGATGCTGGGAATCAAACCCGGGTTCTCTGTAAGAGCAGCCAATGCTCTTAACCACTGAGCCATCTCTCCAGCCCCCCAAGTCCAATTCTTGAGTCTAGCTTGGAATAGATTGTCTCAAATAGCTGTCACAACACTTCTGAGGTGAAGCAGATAGATGGTACAACCTTATCCTATAGTTGAAGAAGTGAGGCTGGATATGGATGTTGGCTTAGACAAGTGACTTATTTGGCGTCACATACCTTCACCCTGGAGGAAATAAGACAAAGACAGAGACTCTTCTGTCCAGTTCCTTCATCCATGCCCAGTGGCTGTTTCCAGACCAGTTCTACATGGAGCTCAGGGAAGGAATGAGCCTTTGAACACTGGGGCTCAAAATAGAGGATGAAGAGAGAGAAGAAGAGAACAACTCTGACTTTAAGAACTTTTTATCCTGACTTCAGCTAATAATAAAAGAGGCAAACAATAAGAAATTGGACAAGTTGAGCATAGTGAGATGTCTTAGTTACTTTTATTGTTGCTGTGGAAAAACACCTGAGAAGAAGCAACTTCCCCATCAACCTAGGACTATGGCTCACAGTTTGAGGGCACAGTCCATCATGATTAGAAGGCATTGCGGCAGGAGTGTGAGGCAGCTGCTCAATCCCATCCACAGTCAGGAAGCAGAGAGAGATGAATGCTGGTGCTCAGCTCTCTTTCTCCTTTTATTCAGTCCAGGACCCCAGCCCGTGGGATGGTGCTGCCCACATTCAGGGTAGGTCTGTCCATATCAGAAACTCCCTCACATACCTGCACAGAGGTTTGTCTTCTAGGTGATTCTAGATCCTGTCAGGTTGACAGTATTAACCATCACATTTGCTGTCCTGGTTACATTTAACTCTCAATTTGACACTGCCTAGATTCACCTGAGAAAGGAATCTCTATTGAGGAATTTCCCCAGGCAGATTGGTCTCTGGGGCATTTTTTTGGTTGTTAAATTAATGCAGGAGAGTCCAGCGCACTGTGGTTGGCACCACTCCCTAGGCAGGTCGTCTGGGCTGTACATGAAAGCTAGCCGAGCATGAGCCTGTGAGTGAGCCAGCAAGCAGCATCCTCCATGGTTTCTGTTTGAGTTCCTGCCCTGACTTCTCTCAATGATGGACTGTGACCTGGAAGTGTAAGCCAAATAAACTCTTTTCTCCCTTTATGTTAGTGTTTTATCACCGCAACAGAAAGCAAACTAAAACATTCACCTGTGCCACGTTGATTCAACCATTGCTATGTGGGTTGAGGGAAGTGCGGTGGCCTCTGGAATACCCTCTGCCACACTGATAAACTCTCTGTACCTCCAGGTGTGGCTATGCGGTGGCAGTATGGAGGTCCTTCCATGCTCGAGGGTGGCCCACATTGAGCGGAAGAAGAAGCCATACAACAGCAATATCGGCTTCTATACCAAGAGGAACGCACTCAGGGTGGCCGAGGTCTGGATGGATGACTACAAGTCTCATGTGTACATAGCATGGAATCTGCCACTGGAGGTAGGAACCAGCAGCACTTCCCCATCAACCTAGGACAATAAGCTTTGCTGTCAGCTCAAGCCAAAGATTCCTTTAATACTGCAGTGATTCCTCCCCACTCACAGCAAATACTCATAGTGGAAGATTATAGACACATTTTGGAAGGTTCATAGATGTCTGAGTGTTGTTAGAACCTCTTCTTAAGGCTGGGGCAGAAACAACAGAAAGGTTAAATCCACTTACAAAGATCAGCAGGTTTTATCACGTTAATTCAAATCTTATTAATGTTTCTCTATCCTGGGCGTACACTATTCAGAAGGACCTTCCCCAGGCTTCAGAACCCGAGCCCTCTTCTTCACTTGCCGTGTGAGCACCTGTGGAGCCCCAGTTGCCCTACAGCACAAGCTGTTTCAGAAGGCTGTGTCTCTTGTTTCTTTAGTACCGTGACACATTCTAATTGAGGACTCAGAAAAATCTCCTGTTACTATGGGCTCCCAGAAAGATGCTAGTGTACTGGTGCCTATGCTCAGCTTGGTTGGAATCCCACCTCTTGCTATTTATGAAATCATGACCTAATATTCTCACCTTCTCTGTACTTTACTGAGCAATGTGGAGACTCAGAAACAATAGTAGGGGTGAATGTGTACAGGGTTTGAGTGAGTAGAAGATAAACCTATAAAATTTGTGTTGTTGTTAGTAATTTTTCAGGATCCAGGGTTGATCCGAGGCCCTTGTGTGTGCTAGGCAAGTGTTCTACCACTGAGCCATCCCCCCAGCCCCTCATTGGAAGATTCTAGGCAGGTGCCCTGTGACAGAGCCACACCCCTAACCCCTCACTAGGAGATTCTACCCAAGACCTCTTCCACCAAGTCATACCCTCAGCCCTCTTTTTACTTTTTATTTTGAAACAGATTCTCACAAAGTTGCCCAGGCTCACTGTGAACTCTTGATCTTCCTACCTTAGTCTCCTAAATGACTGGAAGGATGGGCTTGTAACATGGGGCCTGACTTATTAGAATTGCTTAAGTACATCCTGAAGAATTGAAAACTCCCCCTTACTACTTTGTAGTCATTGAACACTAAATGATTTTACATACTTTTTAAAATTTATTTGTTTGTTTATTATTTTGCATGTGGGAGGTGGTGTGATGATATCCATATGGAAATCAGAGGACAACTTGCAGAATTCAGTTCTCTCCCTCCCCAAGTGGGTTCCAGGGTCTGAACTCAAGTCATCCATCTTGGCAGCAAACATCTTTACCTATTGAGCCATCCCGCTGATCCAGGGTTTTATATATTCTTATTACATAGTCCAGTAACCTCTGTTGAGCACTTTTACATCCCAGATACTTGATACATTCCTTATTTGCACCATCTCATTTAATTCTCATAGCAAAATCCTAACAAATGAGCATTCTGCCAGGGTTTATCTCATCCTCAGAACATAAATTGTTAATGTTCACCCCATAGGGCTACAGTGAAGACCAAATAGGGGTGTAGAATCAACCTTAGCACATGTTATTCAACAAATGCTAGCTTTTTCTAAATCTAATATGATGCCCATTTTAAAGATTAGAAGTCTGACTTTGAGACTTGTTTTAGGTACTACACATAACTCAGGGGTAAGAATATCAACTCAGGGCTGGAGAGTTGGTTCAGTGGTTAAGAGCACTTGTTGCTCTTGCAGAGGACCCAAGTTTGGTTCCTGGCACCATCAGGTAGCTTACAACTACCTGTAATTCCAACTCCATGGAATCTGATGCCCCTCTTCTGGCCCTTGTGGGCACTGCACTCATGTGCACACATGCACATAATCAGAAATCATCAGGTCAAGGAGGTGAACTCAGCCCTGCAGAGCCAGTGACATAAGTGTCTTGGCTTTTCCTATTTTGTAGAGAAGGAACTGTGATCTGGAATGATGGTATTACCTGTTGTATTAGTTACAGTTCTGGTGGCTATGATAAAATACCTGACAGGGGCAACTTGAGTAGGGAGGGTTTATTGTGGCTCACAGTTTGAGGGTACAGTCCATCATGGAAGGCATGGCAGCAGGAGTGTGAGACAGCTGCTCACATGTCATCCACAGTCAGGAAGCAGAGAGAGATGAATGCTGGTGCTCAGCTCACTTTCTCCTTTAACAGTCCAGGACCCCAGACTATGGGATGGTGCTGGCCACTAGCCTCAGTTAACTAAATCTAGAAACTCCCTCACAGACATCCAGAGAAGTGTACCTCCTAGGTGATTCTGGATCCTGTCAAGTTGATAATTAATATTAATCATCACACCTCGAGCCACAAGAACTGAATTCTGGTCACTCTAGTCCAGTTCGGTCCTTATTATGATCATCCCCACTTACCTATAGTGGATACTATACAAGAAGTTTTGCAAATACTAGAAACTGCAGATAGAACTGGACCCCTTATAAACTGAGCATCCCTAATGAATTCCCAGTACACACCATGCTCAGAAAGATACAGATTTGGGAGGGTTGTATTTGTGCTTTTCAAATTAGAGATGCTCAACCAGTAACATGCACGCAAATATTCTAAGATTCAGAAAAAAAAAAACCCGAACTAAGCTGGAAATACTGCTCTTAAGCAGTTTTCCTCCCTCTCTTCTCCTCTCCCCTCCCTCCCTCCTCTTCCTCCCTCCCTTCCTCCTTTCCTTCCTCCCTTCCTCCCCATCCCCCTTTCTTTTTCTATGTTTTGAGGCAGGATCTCACACTGTATCCCGGGCTGGCCTCAAATCTGATTCTGCTTACTCAGCCTCCTGAATGCTGGCCTCACAGTGTTTACCACTGCTCCTGGCCTCCAGATACTGTGTGTTCTTCTTCAGACATATGACCAAGCTTAATTCATGAGTTTGGTACAGTAAGAGACTCAGCAGCATCTACTTATAAAGAAGGACAACTATTATAATGATATACTTTTATGAAATGTACTTCAAATTTATGAATTGCTTGCTTCTGGAATTTTCTACGTGGTAATTTTGGACCATGGTTGATCTTGGGTAATTGACACTAAATAAAGCAAAGGCCCAGGTGGTAAGGCTGGATACCAGATTGCTAGTCCATACTAGTGAGTGGTATCCTACCATACTTTTAAAGACAACCATTTTCAGCCAGGCACGGTGGTATACACCTGTCATCCCAGCACTGGGGAGCTGGGGGCAGGAGGATCCAGGAATTCAAGGTCGTCCTTGCCTACCTAGCAAGTAAGTTTGAAGATGCATGGGCTACATGAGACTGTCTCAAAAAATAATCTACACACAACGACAACAAAAACATTTCAGCCAAGCATGTTAACACAGACCTATAATCCCAGCACTCAAAAAGCTGAGGCAGAAGGATTGTGAGATAAAGTCAACCCAGGCTACATAGTGAATCCCCATCTCAAGCAATCAGACTAACATACACTGACCACTTTAATTCATCAAAGAGTTAAATGTTGTTTCTTAGACTTGCTTCAGAATGTTAATAAATATAACATCTACAGAAATTTTTCTTTGAAGTCTTTGTTTGGGGGTGGTGAGATGAGTTAGAGTATTTGCTGTGAAAGCAAGAAGACCTGAATTCACATCCCTAGCACCCATGGAAATCCCATCTACAACCATGCCTGTAACCCCAGTACTGAGGGGAGGAGACAGGCAGATCCTGGAGCCCGCTGGACAGTGCATCTAGCTGAAATATCGAGCTTCAGGTTCAGTGAGAGACCCTGCCAAAAAAAGAATGATATGGACAGCAATAGAGGAAGACATCTAGTGTCCTTTTCTGGCATGCTCATGAGTGCACCACCATCACCCATCCCCCTCTTCCCCCCACAACACACATTTAAATTCTGACTGTTGAAGAAATCTTTTTGTTGTTGTTTTTTGAGACAGGGTCTCACTGTGTAGCCCTGGCTGGTTTCAAACTCACAGAATCCTACTGCTTCTTCCTCAGGAGAGCTGGGATTAAAGGCATTATACCAATGCGATGCCCGAGGAGGTCAGAAGAGGGCGTTAGGTCCCCTGGAGCTGGAGTTAAGGATGGTTGTTAGCTGCTATGTGAGTACTAGGGATAGAACCCGGGTCCTCTGCAAGAGCAGCCAGTGCTCTTAACCACTGAGCCATCTCTCCAGGCCCAAGAAATCTTAATGAAATAACTTTATCCCTTCTCAGCTCCCTCAAGACCCATCTGGCTTTCCTTCTCAGCCTGGACTCACAACCATCTTGGGGCTGACACGGCAGCTCATATTTCTGAGAATCTGTCAGCATACAACAACCCAATACAGGTTCATTTCAGTAAAAGCAGAGTGAATTATTCATCATAGCCTCATCACACAGGAAATTATTTTCCCTCCCGCATATAATGAGCTCCACAGAGCGCCCACAAAGAGGGACGCAGCATATGTGCGGGAGAGGACAGGAGGGAACAGGAGCATTTATTCTCTTGTCTTCATCAAATAATTCCTGTTGTGATGGTCTCAGGAAACGTGGAGAAGGGACTGTGAGGTGGCAGATACCCCTGTGTCCCAGATCCTTTCTGCCAGTGAAGATAAAGACGGTCTCAAGATTTCTGTTGCATCTTTATGTGCTCCAGGGAGTGTGTTCTGTAGCCCAAGTTTAAGTGGCTTAGTAAGGTCTTGATCATCTGAGCAAGGCTACAAGGTTCTGGGGCTAGGGATGTGCTCAGCTGGTAGAGCCCTCTTCTAGTTTGTACAAAACCCTGGGTTCAGGGCTGGAGAGATGGCTCAGCAGTTAGGAGCACTGGCTGCTCTTGCAGAGGACATGGGTTCAAATCCCAGTACCCACATGGTGGCTAGCTCTAGAAATTGATACTGAATATGTTAAAGCTGTAGTGAAATGCTTCTTCTAATAACACTCACATAAAATAAAAATTAATTAATTAATTAATTAATTAATTAATTAAAAAAAATCTGGTCTCCCCAGCACCACAAAACCCAGATGTGGTGGTGCATGCCTGTCATACCAGCACTAGGGAGAGGAGGCAGAAAGATCAGGAGTTCAAGGGGTTGAGGACAACTGCGCTACATGAGAGCATGTGTGCTGCTTAGTTTTAACTCTTGTTACCTAAGACTGTCTTAATGAAGAGTTGTCTAATTAGGTTGGCCTGTGGGCATGTCTGTGGGGGATTGTCCCAATTGTTAACTGAGGTGGGAAAACCCACCCTGAATGAGGGGGGCATTGTTTCCTAAGCAGAGGCTCCTGGCTGAATAAGAGACAACAAGCTAGCTGAGCACAAGCAGCAAGCACACAGCGTAGCATGGGAACACTCATCTCTCTCTGCTCTTGATTGGGGGTTTGATGTGACCAGCCGCTTGACTTCCTCTCTGATGAAGTGTGACCTGGAGCTGAGCCAAATAAACCCTTTCTCCCTAAGTTGCTTTTGGTCAGTGTGTTTTTATCACAACAGAATGAAACTGGAACTCTGGAAGGAAGGGAGGGAGGGGGGAGGGAGGGAGGAAGGAAGGAAGGAAGGAAGGAAGGAAGGAAGGAAGGGAGGAAGGAAGGAAGGA
>NW_008354022.1:43738-44762 GCF_000622305.1 Nannospalax galili | reverse complement strand
TTGCCTCTATTGGACTGGCCTGTGGCCATGTCTGAGGGGCATCTTCTTGATGAGTGATGTGGGGGGGCCCAGCCCACTGTGGGTGGTGCCACCCCTCAGCAGGTAGGCCTGTGTTGCATAAGAGAGCAGGCTGAGCAGGGGCCAGGGGAGCAAGTCAGTAAGAAGCATTGCTCCGTGGCCTGTGCTCCAGCTCCTGCCTCCAGGTTCCTGCCCTGAGTTCCTACCTTGGGCTCCCAGATGAACCGTGACCTGGGATATGTAAGCTGAATAAACCCTTTCCTCCCCAAGTTGGTACTGGTCAGAGTATTTTGTCACAGCAATAAAGAAACAAACCAGAACACTCACAAACTGTAATATAATGCACACCCCAACAGAACAGGGAAACGATCTACCAAACTAAATTTATGTGATACATCTTGACCTTGTAGATGATCAGTAAGACCATTTATATGTAGTGAGCCCTATAATTTGATTTAAATAGAATAATTAACAAAATCAAACATCCCCCAAAGAAAAATTGACCAGATATAAAAGGTTCAGTTCAACAAGAAAATATATAGTTTGGGGCTCAGTAGCTAAGAGCACTTACTGCTCTTGCAGAAGACCTGGATTCAATTCCCAGCACCCACATGTTGGCTCACAAACACATGTAACTCCAGTTCCAGGGGATCTGACACCATCTTCTGGCCTCTTCAGGCACTGCACTTATGTACATATATGGAAACACACAAAAGAAAATAAAATATGTCTTTTTAAAAAGTAATTGAGGGTACTGGAAAGGTGGCTCCATGGTCCATGGTTAAGAGCACTGGCTGCCATTGCAGAGGACCAGGGTTCAAATCCCAGAACCCATATGGTGGCTAAAAATCATCTGTAACTCCAGTTCCCTCTCCTGTCCTCCTCGGCACTATGTGGTACAGTTATACACAGTCAGGCAATACACTCATACACATCAGAGAGAGAGAGAGAGAGAGAGAGAGAGAGAGAGGAAGGAAGGAAGGAAGGAAGGAAGGAAGGAAGGAAA
>NW_008354022.1:29588-40902 GCF_000622305.1 Nannospalax galili | reverse complement strand
AAAACAGAGAGAGAGAGAGAGAGAGAGAGAGAGAGAGAGGAAGGAAGGAAGGAAGGAAGGAAGGAAGGAAGGAAAGTCATTGAGGTGGATGTCCTCCATAACCCATGAGTAAAGGTTCATTATTAAAATCCATCTGAACTATGCATACCACAGTGAAATGAGGCTTGTGCTAGCCTCTCCATCTCTTTATTCAAAGCCAATAATATGAAACAGAGACAAAAAGTTGAGTAAAATTGTTCATCTCTGTGGGTTTTGTTGGAGCCAAAATACTTGAATTTAATTTGAAGATGTTAAATATAATAAACCCCTTGTTTAAGTAATTTTGCAACCATTACAAATGATGTGTACGATATTTTTGTAACCTGAGAAAAATGTTGATGTGATGATGTTTTTTGTTTTGTTTTTGTTTTTTCTTATTTTCTTCTTTGTGAGGCAGCCCAGGCTGTCCTGGAACTCACTATGTAGCCCAGGATAGCCTAGAACTCATGGGCAATCCTCCTTTCTCAGCCTTCCCTGTGATAGGATTACAGATGTGTGCGACTGTGCCTAGCTATCTAATGTTAAAGAATGGCATGAGAAAATGCAGACATCAGCTACAGTCTCCTTGGGTGGTAGAGCTATGTTCTAGCTTCATTTCTGTTGCTGTGATAAAGCACTTTGATCGAAAGCAATATAGGTAGGAAAAGGTTTATTTGGCTTACACTTCCAGGTCACAGTCCATCACTGAGGGAAGTCAGAGCAGAACTCAAGCAGGAACTTGAAGCAGAAGCCATGGAGGATGCTGCTTGCTGGCTCACTCACAGACTCATGCTCAGCTAGCTTTCTTACACAGCCCAGAACCGCCTGCCTAGGGAATGGTGCTGCCCACAGTGGGCTGCCCCACCCCCCATCGTGAGCAATCCTCCTTCCTCAGCCTTTAATAATGAAGGAAATCCCCACAGACATCTGATCTGGGAAATCCCTTAATGGAGGCTCCCTTCTTAGGTGGTTCTAAGTTTTGTTGTAGACAGCTAACGCTTACTAGGATGTATACTGATACTGTTTTCACCGTGCTTTGTGATAATTTCAAGAATAGATTAAAAATGAGGTGAGCCAAACATGGTGGTGTATGTCTATAATCTCAGCATTCTGGATGCTGAGGCAGGAGGAGCATGAGTTTGAGGCTAGCTTGGGCTAAGGAGACCCTGTCTGGAGGGAATGGAGAGAAAACAAGGAGAGGGAAAGGAAGGGAGAGAAAGAAGCTAGAATGTGGCCAGGGCTGCTGCGCACAGGGGCACCCAGCGCAAAGCCTGCCATTGCAGCCAACAGTATAAATGGGGCTATTTAATTGACCTTGGCAAAACACAGAGATCATAATTCGATTTCTTTGTATTCAGGAAGACTTTTCTTTTGGCAAGTTTTCCTGTACTTTTGCAAATAAATACAATACATGCAGGGTGTAGAAAATGTAAAGATGGAAACAAAATTTCATCTGACTCGCAATTCCCAGATAAGATCAACGTTGGCATGGCAGAGTATTTGGCTCTGTTATTCACTTTTTGTTTGTTAAACCTGCCCTACTCTGGTATACTTCAGTCAATTGCATTAAATTAAATCCAGAAAATTCAGTTGGTAATAAGATCTACCATTATTCAGATTAGTTTATTTTGGTTGTTTTACTTTGTTCTGTTTTGATTTGTTTTTTTTTTTTCCTTTTTGTTCTTGTTTTCTTACTCAGAGTACCACACTATAAACTCAAGCTGGCCTTGAATTCACTGTGTAAATAAGAGTGCCTTCAAACTGATGGAAATTCTCCTGCCTTAGCTTTCTGAGTGCTAAGATTGTAGATGTGAACCACCATATCTAGCAATTTAGACTTAGGGGGTGGTTCAAGTATGTGTGTGTGTGTGTGTGTGTGTGTGTGTGTGTGTGTGTGTGTGTGTATGGATGCATGTTGAGGCTAGAAGACAACCCTGAGTATCATTTCTCAGGTGGTATCCAACTTTATTATTTTTTGACACAAGGTCTCTCACTGATCTGGAGCTCAACAGTAGGCTGGGCTAACTGGACAGGGAGTCCCAGGGATTGGTCTGTCTCTCCCCTCCCCAGTGTTGGGATAACAGGTGTGTGCCACCACACCCAGATTTTTCACGTGGGTTCTGCAGGTTGAACTCAGGTTCTCATACTTGCAAGGCCAGCACTTTACCCACTGAGCCACCTCCCCAACCCCATGTCAGTGCACTCATTTGTTGTTTTATTATCTTTCACACTCTGTCTTAGGAATAACCTAACCTGATCTCAAATCCCTCAAATTATTAAAATGAGTGTTTGTACCAGGATCCATTTATGATCTGTTTATACACCTGCCCCAGTCCTGATCTCTCTGAGGCGCTTTTAAATGGGTGACCCTTAAAGAGCTGAGTGACCAATATTCCTTTATCTAAAAGTTCTCTTAAGGCTGGGGAGGTGGTTCAATTGGCAAAGTGTTTGCCTGGCAAGCAATAGGACTTGAGTTTGATCTACAGAACCAACATGCAAACAAACAAACATCATGGTGTAATCCCAGCACTTGGTATGCTGAGGCAGCCAGCCTAGCCAAATCAGTGAGTTCCAGATTAGTGAGAGACCTGTCTCAGAGAACAAGGTGGGGATTAGAGAGATGGCTCAGTGATTGAGAACACTGCCTACTCTTTCAGAGGACCCAGGTTCAGTTCCCAGAACCCATATAGTGGCTAACAACAGTCTATAAATTCCAACTCCAAGGGATCCAACACCCTCTTCTGGCCTTTATGGGCACTGCAGCACATTGTGCCTTTACATACATGTAGGCAAAACATTCGACACATAAAATATAAATAAATAAATAAATAAATAAATAAATAATATTTTAAAAAGGTAGGCAATTCTTAAGGAACACAACCTGATGTCCTTTGGCCTTTATATACATGTGCATACATACATGCATGCACAGGTGTGCCCATACATAAATTAACAGCACTTAAACACACAGATGCACAGTTCCCTGCCATCTCTTTATTTTTGGTTGTTTTTTTCTTTTCTTTTTTTTTCTGAGACAGGGTCTCCCTGTAGCCTCAGCTGGCCTGGAATTCATTATGTAGACCACAAGCTAGCCTCAATCTCACAGAGGTCTGCCTGCCTCTGCCTCTCAAGTGCTGGGATTAAAAGCATGTGCCACCACTCCTGGCTTGCCAAACATTTTAAAAAAGATTTATTATTTATGTGTATGTGTGCAGGCATCAGATCCCCTGGAGCAAGAGTTCCAGGCAGTTGTGAGCTGTCCAACATGGGTGCTGGGAACTGAAACTGGATCCTCTGCAAGAATAGCCAGTGCTTTTTAACCACTGAGCCATGTCTCCAGCCCCCTGGCATTTTCTTTTTGTGTAGAATGAAAGAGGGTGATGGTAGAGGCCAGGCTGCCCAGACCCAGGACACCCACTGGAGGGCTTTATCCTTCATGTTGAACAGATCAGCTCATAGACTCAGGCCCTAGTCCTCATTGGGGATGTCATGGCCTCTCTGCCATGTCACACACTGGGATTCTCGCTGGGAGGCTGATCACCACTAGATGACTTCTGATAGTGATGTTTTGTCTCTTCTTTTAGCTTCGTAACAACAAGGCCAAGGATGTCTGCTTGGACCAGGGGCCACTGGAGAACCACACAGCAATACTGTACCCATGCCATGGCTGGGGACCACAGGTATGACCACACACAATAGTAAATGTACCTTTGCCATGACTGAGGACCACAGGTAAGACTACACACAGTGGTAATGTGCCATGCCACAGCTGAGGACCACAGGTAGGATCGCATCTCTGATGCAGAAATGAGTAAAATCAACAGTCCATAGGGGCCTTGTGGAACTTTTGGAAACTTTTATTGTCCCCTACTTTAGTTATTGTTCTTAATATTGTGATTATTAGAATGTGGCTTTCTGGTTGTGTCTTTAAAGATGCCAATGAGAAGATACACTGTGAGGGTTAATTCTGACTGTCAACCTTATAGGACCTAGAATCACCTAGAAGACACACCTCTGGGTGTGCCTGTGAGGGAGTTTCTAGGTCAGGTTAACTGAGGTGGGAAGACTCACCCTGAATGTGAGCAGCACCACCCCGTGGGCTGGGGTCCTGACTGAATAAAAAGGAGAAAGTGAGCTGAGCACCAGCATTCATCTCTCTGCTTCCTGACTGTGGATGCCATGTGAGAAGCTGCCTCACACTCCTGCTGCCATGTCTTCCCACCATGGTGGACTGTGCCCTCAAACTGTGAGCCAGAATAAACCCTTCCTTAAGTTTCTTTTTCAGGTTTTTTGTCACAGCAATGAAAAAAGTCACTAATACTGTTAGTTACATCTGTGCAAACATCAAAGATGGTCAGTGCACATATCACACATTGAAAGTGAAGATAAGCTTCAGAGTCATACAGCAAAGCTGCACCATATTCCGTCATCCTAACCAAGTATGCATGCCTACAGCTAGGGAGAAACAAGAGAGACCCTTTTTTATTGTGTGTGTGTGTGTGTGTGTGTGTGTGTGTGTGTGTGTCCTGTGTATGGGTATGTACACATAACTGCAGTACCCATGAAGGCCAGAAGAAGACATCAGATCTTGAGCTGGACTTACTGGAACCTGTAAGCTGCCTGACAAAGGTGCTGGGAACCAAACTCCAGTCATCTGGGAGAGCAGCAAATGCTCTTATTATCTGAGCCATCTCTCTAATCCTCACTTTTGAGAAGCCAGTTGGCATGCCCATCCTGAAAAGCTGCCATTGCTTTGGCAGGCAGTGCACTACAGATCATAAACCCTAATACAAAAGCAGAGTGCTCCCTGAGAAGAAGGAAAGTATGTTCAAGATGTCAGAGAACACACACGACATCTTGAAAAGGGCAAAGCGATTAATCAAGAAGTGAAAGCAGAACCTGAGAAATGAGTCTCCCTCGATAGCTTGTTGTAAGCTAGTGGTGTATGCAGGTGTGTGTGTGTGTGTGTGTGTGTGTGTGTGTGTGTGTGCAGGTGCACAAAGGACTTACCAGAAACTCCCTCAGATAGGGAGGAAACACATCCCAAAATACTGTTAGACATGGCATTCATAGAAGTGTTGAATGTTCTTAGGTCAGCAGGCAGTCACAAAAGGCAAACTACAGACTGAGAACACATTTACATCCCATTCAGAAGACCCTGGAGAGTTAGTGCTAAGTCATTGTGTTAGTTGCTCTTCTCATAAGTGAGACCAAAATGCCTGACAAGAAGTAACGCAAAGGGTCTGGAGAGATGGCTCAGCGGTTAAGAGCACTGACTACTCTTGTAGAGGACATGGGTTCAGTTCCCAGATCCACATGGGGGCTCACAACCAACTCTAACTCCAGCTCAAGGAGATCCAGCACCATCTTCTGACTTCTGAGGGTATTGCACATAGGTGGTGCATCTAAACTCACATAGATACGCACACATACAGGTAATTAAAACTAAAATAAATCTTTAAAAAAGGAAGCAATGTAAGGGTAAAAGGATGATCCTAATAATTGTCTCCCAGAGACCTAAGGTTTCCCTGTCTGGCTTTAGACATGTTTTTTCTTGCTCTTTTTAAAAATTATCTTTTATTAATTATATAATAATTTGTTTCATTGTGACATTTTCATGCATGTATAATAATGTATCTTGATCACGTACACCCCCATTACCCTCTCTCATCCCCCAAGGTTCTGCCCAGTGGGCACCTGCTAAACAGACCCAGCAGGAATGCCTAAACGAGGGGCTGGGGATATCCCTTAGTGGCAGAGCACTTAACTGGCATGCTCACAGACCTGGGTTCTAGCCTTAACACCACAAGTCTTTTTTTCAATTTATATTTTTCTTATACTTTATTTTTATGATTTTTACTTTATGAGTGTGTTGCCTGCATGTATGTAAGTGCACCCATGTTGTACAATGCCCAGGGAGGTCAGAAGAGGGCATCAATCCCCTGGAACTAGAGTTAGGATGGTTGTAAGATGCCATGTGGTGCTTGGAATTGAACCCAGGTCCTCTGCAAGAACAGCCAGTGCTCTTAACCACTGAGCCATCTCTCCAGCCCCTTTAATTTATATTTTAAAACTTAAAAAGAAGAAAAGGAATGCCAGGCTAGAGAGATGACTCCATAGGTGAACAACTGCTTGCCTTGTAAACATAAGGACGTGAGTTCAGGGCTACAGAACCTGCATTTTAAAAGATAAGATCAGTGGCATGCACTTGTAACCTCAGCACTGGGGAGGTAGGGGCAGGAGAATGCCTGGAGCTCACTAGCCAGTTAGTCTAGCTGAATTGTTGTGTTCCAGGTTCAGAGAAACCCTGTCTCAAAAAAACAAGGTGGGAAATGATAGTGGAAGACACTTGATGATGACCTCTGGCCTTTACAAGCATGCACACACATGTAATACACACACCACACCCCAACACAAGAATACCTAGGTAGAGGGCATTCAGTGGGAGAATACTCATCCAGCATGCTCAAGGACCTAAGTTTGATCCTCAGCACTGCAAAATTAAACTTTTAATTAAAGTTTTTTTCTTAAATCCCTAAGTAGAGTCAGACATGGTGGTGCATGTGTGTAATCCTAGAGAAACCGAGGCAGAGGGATCTTGAATTTGAGGCTAGCCTGGTCTACATAACAAAACCTTTTCTTTTTTTTTTTAAAGAGGGGCTGGAGAGATGGTTCAGTAGTTAGCCCACTGACTGCTCTTGCCGAGGACTCGGGTTCAATTCCCAGCACTCACATGCACAGCTAACAACTGTCTATAACTACAGTTCCAGGGGATCTGATTGATGCACTCTTCTGACCGCCACAGGCACTGCAAGACATGGGTGCATTTACATACATGCAGGCAATACACTCATATACATAATAATAATAAATATAATTTTTTAAAAAGACAAAAACAGGTACTGTTGAGATGGTTCAGCAGTTAAGAGCTCTTGCTGCTCTGGCCAAGGACCTAAGTTCAATTCCTTACACATTCCCACATTGTGAAATTCACAAGTGCATGTAACCCCAACTCCAGGGAATCTGATACCCCTTTCTGGCCTCTGTGGGCACTACACCCACATATGAAGATACACACATACACACACACACACACACACACACACACACACACACACACACACAGGCACACACATACATACTCATAAATAAAATAAAATAAGTCTTTACAAACAAACAGAACAATTTCTAGGTAAACTGTAATGGCTACACTCTTCCGTACCTAAGGAGGAACCAAAAGGACCAGTTACCAAGTTTCCTTTCCTAGTGGAAGTTGACTAACGCAGCACAGTGCCAGGGTGTGCTAGTTACTTCTTGTCAACGTAACACAAACTAGAGTCATCTGGAAAGAGGGCACCTGAGCATGTCTGTGGGGCATATTCTTGATTGCTACTTGATATGGGTAGGTTCAGCCCACTGTGGGTAGGGCCACGCCATCCCCTGGGTTGGTGGACCTGGGCTGTGTAAGAAAAGTAGCTGATAAAGCCAAGGGGAACAAACCAGTAAGCAGCGTTCCTCCATGGTCTCTGCTTCAGTTCCTGCCTCCAGGTTCCTGCCTTGAGTTCCTGCCATGACTTAACTGGATGACAGATCTGAGCTGTAAGCCAAATAAACACTTTCCTCCCCAAGTTGTTTTTGGTCCTGGTGTTTATCACAGCAACAGAGAAGCAAAGTAGGATACAGGGCCTCTGTTTGGAAATAACTAGAATCCATCTTTCATTAGTTCCACCTGTGAACACAGCATACCTGCCTTGAGCTGATTATGGAGACACAGAGTACTGACTTCCCTCCACCCCACCCCACTTTCCAGGTAAACACCTGTAGCAAGACCCTAGCTGGATTTTAGGAACTGACTTTTAAAGCAAATCTACACTTGATCTTAGCCAAAAGACTGAGAAGCGATGTCAAAGCAAATCTCATGTTTTTCTCTGTGTCTACCATGTGCTCTGACTTTGTGTGCTCTTGGCACTGCTGCCAGACCATCCCTCAGCTCATCTATCATGGGCCCCCTGTCCCTTCCCAAAGCCATTCTTTCCAACCAAGGGGCCTCCTCTCTGCATTGGGCACATGTGTTGGCATCTTTTTAAACTGCTTCATAAACAACCGAGGGCAGAGACCTAATCAGATCTTCTAGACCCAGGCAACTCCCAGGAGAATGGATGGGTGTTCCGCAGTCATTGTTGGCTTAATTAATGGACCCTATGTTGTAATTTATTATCAGGCAGCAATTAAAAAGAGATAAAATAGACACCATGGAGGATAATTTCCTGTCTTGAAGCATGTGTTTATCAACAAGATGGAATCAGTTCCCGGCCATTCAGAGCACCTACTTGCTCCAAAGTGCCTGTCACAAGCCCATTAAGAGTCTCTCTTCCTTTAGTTAATTTAAATTAAAAAAATCTGCTTTTTTCTTAAGCATGTGCCCAAGGAGGCCAGAAGAGGGTGTCACATCCCCTGGATCTGGAGTTGTGAGCCATCTAATGAGACACCCAGATTTTTACATGGGTTCTGGGGAGTGAACTCAGGCCCTCATACTTGTACAGCAGACACTCTGTTGACTGAGTCATGCCCCCAGCACCTTCCTGCTGTCCCTTCCAACTGAGCCAGTCCACTTTCCTCAGCCGGAGGCAAACACAGGTCAAAGAAGTATCAGTGGTGGCCACCACTGGCCCTGGTACCCTGGGGACTTTCGAAGCCAGCCCTTAGTCCTTCAGTCCCCAAGGGCATCCAGGCTGCTCCCTCTAACCCCTTTCACATTTGCATCTGCATGTGTGAAAACCAAAACATCCCAACACTGCCTCAGCTTCCTCCTAAGTTGGGACAGCTACCTGCTCAGCAGCTTGACCTATGGATAAGACATGATCAATGCTCAACAGCCTGACCTATAGGCAAGACATGACCAGCTGCTCAGCAACCTGGCTTCTGATTAAAACATGACCAGCTGCTCAGCAGCCTGACCCGTGGATAAGACATGATCAGCTAAGGGTTCTGAGCCAAGTAGCCATGGAGATCTTAGCCAACACTCTTATAAATAGCTCCTATCTCTGACAAGCTGATATAACTTTAAATTCTTTTGGTTTTATTCATTAAAAAATGTTTACATGGATACAATGTGTCTTGATCATGCCAGCCCCCCACCCCCCCCCCCCATATCCCCCTGGGTCATCCTTCCAACTTCATGTCTGTTTTATTTTTTAGATTTTTTTTTTGGTCTTTTTGAGACAGGGTTTCCCTGTAACCCCAACTGGCCTGGAACTTGCTATGTAGACCAGGTTGGCCTTGAAATCACAGAGACTGATCTTCCTCTGCCTCCCAAGTGCTTGGATTAAAGGCATGTGCCACCACACCCAGCAAGATTTATTTATTTTTATTTTATGTGTATGAATGTTTAGGCCATCAGAGCCCCTGGAGCTAAAGTTACAGGTGGTTGTGAGCTGCCACGTGGGTGCTGGGAACTGAACCCAGGTCCTCTGCAAAGAACAGCAAGTGCTCTTAACTATCAAGCCATCTCTCCAGCCCCTTTCTTTTCTTTTTCACTTTTTAACCCACTGAGCTCACTTAGTGCTGCCCGCATGCCCATTACCTACAATTCCTCATGAGGCTTGGACAACCTACAGGTGACCACACCCTCTCTCTCCCCCAGCAGCCATCAATTGCAAATAGTTCCTCAGCTAGTGGTGGGGTATCAAAAGCACCTCCCCCTCCATGCTGGGATGTTGACTGGCTTGATCTTGTGCAGGTCTTGCACAGAGAACCAGTTACTATGAGTTCATGATGCAGCTGTCCTGTCATGTCCAGACAACAGCATTTCACAGCTCTCTTCCCCGCCCTCCTGCTCTTACACTCATTCTGTCCACTCTTCCATGATGTTCCATGAGCCTTGAAGTGCAAGAGGATAATACAGATGTCCCATGGACAGCTGAGTTCTCAGAATCACTTTTTCTCAGTACTTTGGCCAATAGAATCCCTCCATTTCTGCCTGCTGCAGAAAGAGGCTTCATGGAATTCTTAAGGCAGATTGTACACTGGAGAGAAAATGTTATTTCAGTTCTGTTCTTGGGTTGGAGGGGGACTTTCTGATTACATTATGTATTAGTTGCTTTTCTTGCCTTGTAGTAAAATACCTAAAAGAAGCAATATAAGGGAAGAAGGGTTTATTGTGGCTCACAGTTCAAGGGTATGGTCCATCATGGTGGGGAAGGCATGGCAGCAGGGGTATGAGGCAGCTGGTCACATCTGAGTGAATCAGGAAGAAGGGAAAGGGACCTGCCTGTACACAGATGACTCTCTCTGCATCTCTTATTTATGTAAGGATTATATGTGTACAGGTGCATGTGCAAGCCAGAGATCAACCTTAAGTAGCATTGCTCATGTACATCCAACATGCTTTTTGAGGCAGGGTCTCTCACTAGCCTGGAGCTCACCAATTAGTCTAGGCTGGATGACTATCAAGCCTCAGGAATCGGCCTGTCTCCACCTCTCATCTCACCATTGCAGGGCATATAGGCACCCTTCACCACACCTGGCTTTTTACATGGGTTTTAGGAGTCAAACTTTAGTCCTTATGCTTGTGAAGCCAACTGGTTATTAACTGAGCCATCACCCCAGCCCTGATTATCTCTTTTTGCCCCTGTTATTCAGTCTGGGACCCCAGCCCATGGGATAGTGCTACTCAGATTCAGGGTGGTTTTTACTCCTCAGTTAAACTTCCCTGGAAACACCCTCACAGACATGCCAGAGGTATGCCTCACTAAGGCTCTAGGTGCCTCATTGTATATCTGTGTGTATGTGCACATGTGAGTATAGTATGTGTAAAGGCCTGGAGAGGTCATCAGATCTCCAGGAGCTGGAGTTACAGGCAGTTGTGAACTGCCACATAGGTGCTGGGAATTGAACTCCTGTCCTCTGCAAGAGTAGTAAGTGCTCTTAATTGCTAAGCCATCTCTCTAGCCCCCAGAATTTCATTTTCTAAAAAGCTTTTTTACAGTCATTTTGTGAGTGTGTCTGTGTGTGTGTCTGTGTGTGTGTGTCTGTGTGTGTGCAAAGTCAGAGGACATCCTGCAGGAGTCGTTCTCTCTACCATGTGGGTCCCAGGAATCAAACTTAAGACTTAGCAGCAAAAGTTTTCACCTGCTAAGCCATCTCACAAACCCTAAGCATTTCTCTTTTTGGTATTTTGTTTGTTGTTGTTGTTGTTGTTGTTGATGATGATGATGATGATGTTTTTGAGACAGGGTCTCCCTTTATCCCCAGCTGGACTGGAACTCGCTATGTAGACCAGGCTGGCCTTGATCTC
>NW_008354022.1:25149-29093 GCF_000622305.1 Nannospalax galili | reverse complement strand
GACATTAATTTATAATATGGTAAATACCATTTCGAGCCATACAAATAAAAGCTTTTTAGGATCTTCAATAATGTAAGAGCAGAAAGGGCATCCTAAGATAAAAAAAATTTGAGAAGTATTGCTCTAAACAGTGCAAGACTGCACCTGTATGATGCTCCCAACAAGTGCTTTGTCATCCAGAATGCTTATTTGAATAATACTTTAACATGTAAATAGTGATGTGTTCTAAGGTGGAAACATTAAAAAAATTTTACATTTTGTGTGTGTGTGTGTGTGTGTGTGTGTGTGTGTGCCACAGTGTGCATTTGGAGGTCAGAGAACAGCTTGTAGGAGTTGATTCTCTCCTTCTACCATGTGAGTCTTGGAAATCAAACCCAGGTCATCAGGCTTGGTGATAAGCTCCTTTACTCAGTGAGCTATGTTGCATGACATTTATGCAATATTTTAAAAGCCCTCTGCCTGCATTTCCTATGTAACATGTACATGAATTCCCTTTGCCTGGATGCAGGTAGCAGGAATTTTAAGAGCTTTTCTGTGTGTGGTGATTGTTCCTCTGCTCACATTGTCTCAAAATGTTTCTGCTTTCATTACCTTGAGGGTGTTAGCACCTGTCTTGTGGGGTGGCTTCCTTGCAGGTCCTGTGAGCATCTCTCCCATGCACCATTGATGGAATGCAGGATTATGTGCTTCATGTTTGAAGACACTGTCTCTAGCCTCTGGGTGCCAAGGGGCTCACGGTTGTTTCCCTGCTATGCTGTCTGCTCCACTCTTTTCTTATTCCAGTCCCCAGTTACCTCTTTCTAATTACCCCTAACAAGTGGCTCTCTGGGTCCCCTACAGTGTGCAGAATATTTGATTTTGTAAGTGATCAGAAGGAAGTGTGTATGAACCTGATCTTGCAAGGACTGAAGGTTAAGGAATAACCATGGTACCACCTCTTCCTTCCCCTAGTTAGCATTCTACATGCTCAGTACAGTATGAGGTGGCTGGAGAGATGTTTCAGTGGTTAAGAGCACTGGTTGCTCTTGCAGAGGACCTGGGTTCAATTCCCAACACCCACATCAGGAAGCTCACAACAACCTGTAACTCCAGCTCCAGGGGATATGATGCCTCTTCTGACCTCTGTAGGTACTGCATTCACACACACACACACACACACACACACACACACACACACACACAAATCTTAAAAAGAGCAGCACAGGAGAAAACCATTTTATACTCCGAATATTCACAATCATAAGGAACCATTTTTAGAGGTTTCAGCTGAGCACTAAGGCAAGTGCATCAACCCCCAAAAGCAGGTTGGGATCAAGGGAACACATCTTTCTGTTTTTTGAGCAGACGGTGGGAGACCTGCATGCTCATTGAGCCTGCTTTTGCATGCTGACTATGCCTGCTTTTAAAGTGACGAGAGAGACCCTTAATGGCAAAGCCATTGCAAGCCGTGTTTTTATCGACAATTTAATGGTTTTTTGCTGCGTTCCAGAGTCATTTTGCAGTTATTTGTCAGGTTTTTGTTTATCTGGCTATCACCTGCATATTTCAGTTTTCCCTCAAGGCTGTTAAATCTGGGTTAATAGTTGTGAGTCTCTCTTAGATCATCTCAAATAGAAAATGCTTTTTTTCCTCCAAATTAGAATTAATTGTATTTGAACACAGAGGGTTTTTTCTTTCTCCTCATGCATTAGGGTTGTGGATAATGGTGTTTATTTCTTTTCCTGGGCTCAGCAGGCAAACCTAAAGTGATCCTACTCCATTTAAAAGGTATTTACACAGCACTGGCTGTTTCCAATGTACCTTCTTCCTCATGCTGCACAAAAATGGGTGAGATTCTGTTTTCCTAAACAATACCAGGGCTGGGGAGATGACTCGGTCCATAGAGTGCTTGACATGCATGAGGACCCAAGCTTGAACTTGCCAAGCAGGTGAGGCTGGCTGGCCAGGGAGCTCCAGAGATCTACTTGTCTGGAATTACAAGCATGCGACACCACACCTGGCTTTTTTCAAAGATTTTTTAAAATTTTTACTATTTTAAAATTGTGTGTGTGTGTGTGTGTGTGTGTGTGTGTGTGTGTGTGTGCAAGTGAGTGCAGTGAAGGCCAGAAGAGGATGTTGGATTCCCTTGGCGCTAGAGTTTCAAGTGGTTGTGAGCCACCCATCATGGGTGCAGGGATTCGGACTCAGGTCCAGTGGGTACAAGAGCAACAAGTGATCTTAACTGCTGAGGCATTTCTCCATCCCCAACCTATTTTTTTCAGAAACTGAAAATATAATTCTAAAAATTATATGAAAATACAGGAGATGCACAATAGTATTAAATATGAAGAATTAAGCTTGAAGACACACTGTCCAATTCTAACTTACTCCAAAGCTGTAGTAGTAACCAGTACTGTGGGGACTGGGGAGGAGACTCTGTGGTTAAAGCACTTGTGCAAGCATGAGGACATGGAGTTTTGAGTCCCAGAACCCATGTACATGCCAGCTGGGCATAGTGGTACACCTATAATTCCAGATTTGGAAGGCAGAGATGGAATCCTAGAATAAGCTGGCTAGTGAGACTAGCCATATCGGTAAGCTCTGGGTTTGACTGAGAGACCCTGATGAACAAATAAGGTTGAAAGAGCAATCAAGGATGGATCTTTTCAAAATTATTTTAATGTATTTTAATTTTATATATATGAATGTTTTGCCTGCATGAATGTAAGTGCACCATATGTGCACAGTGTCTGTGGAGGCCAGAAGAGGGCATTGGGCCCCCTGGAACTGGAGTCAGGGATGGTTGTTAGCCACCATGTGGGTACTGGGAACTGAACCTGGGTTCTCTGAAAGAGCAATCAGTGCTTTTAACTACTGAGCCATCTCTCCAGCTCAGGAACAATTCTTGACATCAACCCCAGGCCTCCACATGCACACATGTGCATGTGCGCTCATACATGTGCTCACATGCATGCAAAAACATCACACACACACACATACACACACAAGAAAGTTTTAAAAAAACACTTTGTATTAATGGAAGAAATATCCGGAAATCAGTGGAATAACATTGAAAATCCCTAAGTAAATCCTCACATTCACAGTCAATTGATTTCTGACAAAGGCGACAGGTCTTTTCAACAAATGGTGCTGGAACAACTAAATATCCACATAAAAAGGAATGAATTTGGACACTTCCCTTAGATCATACAGAAAAAGAACTCAAAATGGATCAAAGACTAAAATATAAGACCAAATGATAAAAGTCTTAGAAAACATGGGGTGGGTAAATGTTCCTGACCTTGGCTTTGGTGATGGATTCTTAGATACATCAAAAGTACAAGCAAACAAAGGAAAACATAGATTCTTCATCTAAATTAAAGATGCTTTTCTTCAAAGGACACTATCAGTGCAGTGGAAAAACCCACAGAGTGGAACAAAATGTCTGTAAGTCATAGAGCTGAAACAGGTCTACTGTCCAGGACAGGTAAAAATATCTTACAACACAGAAGGAAGGAAGAGAGGGAAGGAGGGAGGAAGAGAAGGAGAGAGAGAAAGAGGGGGAGAGAAAGAGAAAGGGAGAGAGAGAGAGAGAGAGAGAGAGAGAGATTCAGTAAGATGGTTCAAGTTGGTAAAGGTGCCTGCCACCAAGCCTGGTGACCTGAGTTTGATTCCCAGGATTCACATGGTGGAAGGAGAGAACTGACTCCCCACAAGGTGTCCTCTGACCTCCACATGCACACATACACACTAAACATAAAAAAATTAGAAAGGCAACCCATACAACCCAATTTGTTTTAGAGATATATATGTGTGGCTGTGTAAGTTTATGTGCACCATGTGCATACATGAGTCTTCAAAGGTCAGAAGATGGCATTGGATCCCCTGGAGCTGGAGTTACAGATGATTGTGAGCTGCCATGTGGGTGCAGGGAACTGAACCTGGGTCCTTTGCCTGGGCAACAA